>NC_086454.1:96943933-97243933 GCF_028390025.1 Pseudophryne corroboree
GAGGGGTGACAGACAGATGACAAGAGGTGTAGGCAAGCGGGAGTTAGCCTGATGGCAGTATGCAAGCAAAGCTGAGATGTTCACGGGATGAGGCAGGGGGGTGGAGGCGCGGCTTCAGGACTGGGTAATCATCCGGTGCATCTGTAGATATGATCTGGACCACTTGTTCAGGTGATCCAATTGAAATGTTCTGGCATGGAACCTCCCATATTGGATTGCCTCATACGAGGCGACCATCTTCCCCAACAATCTGAAGCAAAGATGGATGGATACACAAGCAGGTTGGAGCACCATGCGGACCATCTCTTGAAGTGTTCTCGCCTTGTCCTCCGGGAGGAACACCTTCTGGGCCACTGTATCCAGTAACATCCCCAAGAACAGGAGCCACTGAGCTCCAGGTGGGACTTCTATAGATTGAAAATCCACCCATGGCATGACAGAAGTTGGATAGTGTGGTCAATATGGAGCAATAAAAGCTCCCTGGATCTTGCTTTGATCAGAAGATCGTCCAGGTAAGCGACAACGTTGACCCCCTGGATCCGGAGTTGGAACATCATCTCCACCATCACCTTCGTGAATACCCTCGGAGCTGTGGACAGGCCAAAGGGTAGTACCTGAAACTGGTAGTGATCGTCTAGTAGGGAAAACCTCAGATAAGGGAAATGGTTCTAAGTTGCACACCCTCCAGTATTGAAAGGTGCTATGCTGCTGAGAATAAAGTAATATACACAGCGAAAGGGGGTGCAGATGCACTAAACGATCATTACAGTATAATAAAATATAATATGTCATAAGAGGTTGCTGGTATATCGTTGGCCAATGATATCGGCCTGCCCACCAATCGTCCAGGTCACCTCTTGTCGAGCAGGTCCCTAACACTATGGGGCCAACATCTGGAATGCAGGGAACCCCCAAACATGATCCAAAAGACCCCCCCAAGGGTATCACACTAAAAAATAGTGGAAGAGACTTCTGGTTCCGGCTCCCATGTGATCGGGTGCCTGGTGTGAGAGCTCCGCTGCTACCCGGGCCAGCACAGCACGCAGCGCCGCGTTCGCGGCAACAATCCCGGCGGTTCCCGCAGCCTTGGCGAGGGGAAGCTCTTCTCCACCTTATGGAGAAGTTTCTCACCTCTCCCATGCTGGCAAAGCAACAAAGATCCAGCTCTGAGCAGCGCCGGGCGGAATCCAACATGGCCGCCGCACCGGACACACTGGAGGGCACGCAGCAGTTGGATGATGGATCTCAGCCTGCCTCTCCTGACCCTGCAGCTCCAGTCTCATATGAGGATGTAGTGAAAGCAATCCAGGTAACAATGGGGCCCCTCATGGACACGCACGCTGCTAAGCTGACGCAGGTGGCACAGGACATTAAGTCTCAGATGAAACAGCTGTCCCAGAGGGTATTATCCACTGAGCAAAGATTGGGGGAAGTATTCCAAGACGTGACAGAATTAAAAACGAATACTGACACTATGCAGAAATCTTATTACCAAGTTATGAATAAATTAGACGACCTGGAGAATAGGTCGAGGAGAAATAACCTCAGGATCATGGGCCTAGCAGAATCTCTTAAAGGGCCAGACCTGTATCGTTTTTTACAAGTGTCCCTCCCAGAGTTGTTGGAAATACAGGACACATGTGCAGACATGGTAGTGGATAGGGCCCACCGGTTAGGACCGCCCAGGACGAGTCAGAACGCGAGGCCACGTGTGGTGATTTTTCGCTGTTTAAACTTTCTGCATAAAGAAGCTATTTGGTCTGCTTCCAGGAGACACAGGACTTTTGCATGGGATGGTGGGGACATTCGTCTCTTTCAAGATTACTCTGCAGAAGTATCCCGAGCTCGCAAGGATTTCTCTCAGATTTGCTCTCACCTGGTCCAGGAGGGCAGGAAGTTTGCACTGTTGTACCTTGCACGTTTACGGCTCTTTGAGGGGGACTCCTTTCGTGACTTTTCTAATGTAGCTGACGCAGCTGGTTATCTGTCTGAAGGAAGGAAATCGAGACATTCGTCTTCTCCTACTTCTCCACGTTCCACATCATTGGCCCTGAGTGGGAGGTTACATGCGTTACTTGATGGATGGCCTGGGAGTTCCGGCCGGGTTGCTCATATGCTTGCTACTTGTATGGTACCCATGAACGGGGAATAATTGCCTAAATGCTTTTCATCTAGTTTATAAGTACCAGACACCCTCTTTTCCTTAGCCTCAGTTTAATCTGTTCAGTTGGGCTGGGTGGAGGCTGGGATTCTCATTTATCTTTTTGAATGTCGTTATTGGCCGGGGTGAGCTAGGGGTAAGCATGCCAAGTTTGAAGTTAGCCTTACGGATTTCTATATGGCTGGAAGTTCTTATTTCTTGGACGGTAGAGGCGAGTTAATGCCTCTTGTCCTGTACTGATTTTTTTTTCTCTCTCTGTGTTGTTACCCTCTTTGTGTCCCATCTTGTCACCCCTGTATGTCTGCTCAAGTGTCGCGGTGGATGGAGCAGCGGTGGCTGGACCACCACTTCCTTTATGTACTCGTCATCACTTCATTGGGTTTATTTAGATTAGTTACATGTCGTCTCTAGCAATTAGCACATGGAATGTGGGGGGTATAAACTCCCCAGCTAATAGGAAAAAAAATCCTTATGTATCTAAACAAGCTCCGCATGGATATAGCATTCTTGCAGGAAACGCACCTCCTCCCTCTAGAGGTAGCCAAACTTAACACACTTCGGTGGTGAGTATTGGCCTCGGCCCCATACTCCTCTAAGGCACGGGGAGTGGCCATACTGATAAGACAGTCCTTATCTCATACTGTTCATTCTATAAAGGCTGACCCGCAGGGTCGATACGTTATTGCAGACGTCACAGTAGATTGCACACGCTTATTGCTATGTAATATATATGCTCCGATTAACCGCCCCAAAGTGTTTTTTTTAGATATGTTGAACAAACTATATGGTCATATAGAGTCTAATATTGTGTTAGGGGGGGATTTCAATGTAGTTTCGTCTCATGTTTTGGATAGGAATGTGGCTTCGAGTCGGGGGTATAGCACCCCGAAAGTGGGTGTTCAGTATCTAACACGCCGACTGCGGGTGGTGGATGTGTGGAGGGCGTGCTATCCGCTGGAACGGGATTATACTTGCTTGTCTGCTGCGTATGATACGCTCTCCCGCATTGACTACCTGTTGTTGTCAGAGCACATGATCCCCAGGGTTATGGATGCTGGGATCGAAGCTATCAGTATTTCGGATCACGCCCTATGCTGGATTAAACTGTCGGTACACGTAGATAAGGGCCCGGTGAGGCAGTGGCGGTTTCCGGCACATCTGGCTAATTCATTGAAATTTCGTAATATGTTGGAAGCGGCATGGCTAGATTACAAGAGTAATAACGCTGGTTGTGAGTCCGAGAAGCCTCTGATGTTCTGGCAGGCATCTAAGCCCGTCATGAGAGGGGTTATTATGTCTTACTGTGCACACAGGGATAGGCAATTAGACGGCTCATACTTGGAAGCCCAGGCGAATTTGACGACTTCCTTTCAAAGGTTTAAGCAATCACCAACCCCAACTAATAGGGCTGATTATAATAATAAGAAGGCCGTTTTTGATAATATTCTGAATCACTTGGAAGCCAAGCACACTTTTTATAGGAATGCCTCCTTTCATAGATATGGTAATAAACCGGGTAAATTAATGTCCTTCTTATTGAAGGGGCGTCACTCTTCTTCGGTAATTAAATCCCTCCGCACTAGTGACGGCACTAGGGTCCAGACTAATACCAAGATAACGGAGGTGCTGAGCTCTTTTTATTCCCAACTGTATTCTCAGCCTCCTAGTAATCTGCCCAATAAAGAGGCCTTTTTGGCTAATATGAGTTTGCCTCAGATGTCTGACAGCCAGGCCTCATCCCTTATGCCACCCATATCGGGGGAGGAGGTAGAAAGGGTGATTAAGGCATTGAAAACTGGAAAGGCACCGGGTCCGGACGGCCTCTCCAATGATTACTACAAAATCCTATTGCCCCAGATCCGGGACACATTGCAGGTATTTTTTAATGAACTACTCTCAGGTCAGGCCCTGCCTAGTTTCTTTAATTCAGCGTTCCTTAGGGTGTTCCCGAAGCCAGGTAGGGACCCGGAATTCCCGGAATCTTATAGGCCCATCTCCCTCCTTAATACGGACTATAAATTGTTTACCAAGATATTAGCTGACAGGTTGAAACTTGTATTGCCCTCTATTGTCCACCCAGATCAGTCGGGGTTAATTTGGGGCCGTCAGGTGGTTGTGAATATCAGAAAAGTTTTAACTGTAATGCAGAGGTTACAGGATTCCTCAGATACGGGCACCAATGTTATCCTATCACTGGACGCCGAAAAGGCATTTGATATGGTGACTTGGGATCATTTATTTGATACACTACATAGGTTCGGGGCCCCGTCTGCCTTTGTAGAGGTGTTGGTCCGCTTGTACAAAGACCCTGCCACGCAGGTATTGGGAAATGGCTATATTTCTTCCCCCTTTTACATTCAGAGAGGCACCCGTCAGGGCTGCCCCCTATCCCCACTGCTGTTCGCTCTGGCCCTGGAGCCACTGGCGATAGCCCTCCGTGACGCGTCTTCCTTTAGAGGCATTTCTGTGGGCAGGCTGGAGGTTAAGATAGCACTGTTTGCTGATGATATGTTGTTGTTTATTGCTGACCCTAGCAGGTTAATAGGACCTATAGTTTCCATCATTGACAGCTTTGCATCCTTTGCGGGTTACAAGGTTAATCTTTCCAAATCAGAACTAATGCCTCTATCGGGAGATGCGTCTTTTTTCAATAGGCACCCGGTTTTATCCCAGTTACCTAGGACCCAGAGGGCTCTTAAGTATTTGGGGATAATGATCCCTACGTTACTGGAACTGTTATATGCAGTTAATGTAGCACTGGTCCTGACGGCTGTCCGGGTCCTCCTAGACGGGTGGGTTAATTTGCCTTTGTCCTTGATGGGTAGGGCCACGGTCCTTAAAAGCGTGGTGTTCCCGAAACTCTCATATGTTTTGCAGATATTGCCATTTGGCCTTACAAAAACAGACTGTAAGTCGGTGAATTCCATGTTCTCTAAATTTTTATGGGGAGGGAAGAAACCTAGGATTTCTTATGCTAAACTTCAGTTGCCAAGGGCGGAGGGGGGGCTGGGAATCCCAGACTTGGAAGCGTTTAGTAGAGCAGTGATGTTCCGTTATGTCACGGACTGGTTATGGCAGCGTTCCTGCTTTACCAATTATACATTGGAGGAGGAACTGTTTGCCCCCTTCTCTCCCAGAGCCCTCCTCCACACCCCAAAGAACAAACTGCCGGCAGCAGTTAAAATGAATATTATCCTTTCTGAGACCCATAGAGCCTGGCACTATTCCAATTCCAAATTGCATAGACACCCGACCTCCTCCCGATACACAACTTTCTGGGGGAACCCTTGCTTCAGCCCGGGGCTGGAAAATGCTAACTTTAAGCAGTGGCGGGAGCGGGGAATTTCGTCTATTAGAGATGTGTTTGACCCTGGGGGACAACATATGCTGTCCTTTGAGGAACTGAGGTCCAGATATGGTATAGCACGTTCAAATTTTTATATGTACCTGCAAGCCCGACATTTTGTCACTACTATGGCGGTCCCTATGCCCTCCCCAGACATACAGGATCCGATAGCCACTCTCCTCACTCTCACGAATGCTTCTACTTATCGTCTATCATATTATTATGATCATTTACGGGTGATGCAGGAGGAAAAGCTATGGAATCGCACGATTTCTAATTGGGCGTGGGATATACCAGATTTCCCGGCGCAATCAATCCTACTGAAATCCTGTCAATATACATTTAAATATTTACATTCGGCCCAGCTTCAGGAAGTGTATTTTAAGTTATTACACAGGGCTTATATAGCCCCAACCCAAAGAGCACATATGATCCCGGATGGGACAAGTGAATGCTTAAAATGTCACGTGTCAAGGGCCTCCTTTTTTCACTGCTTCTGGGCATGTAGGAAGATTGCTACGTTTTGGAACAAAGTTATTGTTTTCATTAACAGAACTCTCTCATTGGGGGTTGCCAGAGACCCCATAGCTTGTTTATGCAATTGTTTTGAGGGTTGGCCTCTTGGCCCAGATAGGAAGCTAGTTGCCCCCATTCTCACGGTCATTCTCACGGTGGCTAACAAAGTTATTCTGAATCATTGGACGAAAAAGTCGTCTCCCTCCTTAGGGGAATTAAAAAATTTGCTTTTACGGGTCCTCTATTTCGAGCGCCAAGCCACCTTGCCAGACATTGAGAGGGGGGTTGCTCGCTTTTATTCTAAGTGGGAGCTTTACATTGACAGCCTAGACATTGCAACACAGGGCCATATTGAAAGGCTCTTTGAAAATACCACCTGGATTCTCTATAAACGTGTGGATGCTAATTGATATAAGTGTACACTTTGCTGTTTTGAGGCTGATGAGTTCATAGGTTGTTGGTACTGTATGTACTCCGCGCGACTACGGAGTGAACTGTCTTGTCTTGTCTCTCCCCCTTCCCCTCTCCCTTCTTGTTTTTCCCCTTATTATTATTTTAGCATGTTTATAAGTAGGTGGTAATAGTTTACAGTTTAAAGTGTATGAATACAGGATATGCGGAAGTAAGTGGCACAAGATGCAAAGCACTGAGATACCCGCAGTTCTGCTATAGCGGGGATGTACGTCTGTATTTATGCCGTACTTAAGACTTTTTATTATGAATCACCACTGTATGTAACTCTTTACATTATGAAAATAAGAAAATAAAAACAGTTTTACAAAAAAAAAATAGTGATAGTAAAGTGATATAAAGTGTAGGTATGTGAAGGTCTCTACTATGAGTTTAAAGGTAGAGAGTATGTGAAAAAAAAATGTACATACATAAATAGACAAACATGATGTAAAAAGTGACTGTGTATTTAAATGGTGATGCCCTGAGACAGCCCAACCAGAACAGACCCCACGTCCAAATGCCAACCCCAGGGATTGCCCTGTGATTAATTTATTTTGGTCTGAAACTATTCAGATTATTGCCTCCACTGGTGTCCCCCTAGACGCGTGCACTCCTAATGTGTGCTTATTGGCTGCCTTTGACGATGATGTGCTTGATAAAAATATGCAGAGATACATTGTCAACCTCTGTACGTTGGTAAAAGTCTGTATAGCCAGGCTGTGGATGTCTGCCAGTGGCCCTAGTACCGCAGCTTGGCTATCTCTCATAAATGAGGTTGTCAAGCATGAGAACTATGTATACTTGTCTAGACAAGCGGAGGCTAAATACTATAAGCTCTGGGAGAGGTGGCTGGACTCACCGTATATGCAATAATAAGTGAAGTTAAAATTGCTCTGCGACTAGAAATGTGTTGTCCATAAAAGTGATTTTTTTTTCACTTGAATGTATTATGATGAGTCTGATATACGTTTGATATATATGACCTTCTTATGTATGACCAAAAGAAGTAATGACCATGGACGATGTAATACTGTTTAATATCTTTATTATTAACATTATTTTGGATGTAGCTTTAATGATACATATAGTGGAAATGTTGATTGACCAATGGTTTTTTTTTAGAGTTAAGTTGTAAATTGCAATTGTAAAAAAAAAACCTCAATAAAAAAAACATTGAATTTAAAAAATAAATGCCAACCCCAAATTTTCTGACACTATAAATAAATAAATAAATAGGAATTACTTAGACTCATGCCTGTGTCACAGTGAAGTCCATGCTGGCTTCCCTGCTTAAAAACATAGAGGGTGGTGGGGGGAGGGGTGCCAATCTAGATTTAAGTCATTCTCAGACCTCAGATGTGTATTTCTACAAGAGATGAGCGGGTTCGGTTCTCCGAGATCCGAACCCCCCCGAACTTCTTCTATTTTACACGGTTCCGAGGCAGCCTCGGATCTTCCCGCCTTGTTCGGTTAACCAGAATGCGCCCGAACGTCATCATCCTGCTGTCGGATTCTCGCGAGATACGTATTCTATATAAGGAGCCGCGCGTCGCCGCCATTTTCACTCGTGCTTTGGAGATTGAACAGAGAGGACGTGGCTGCGTTCTCTCCCTGAAAAGCTCTGTAATCTGTGCTCAGTGTGCTGAAAATATCTGTGCTCAGTGTGCTGCAAATAATCTGTGCTCAGTGTGCTGAAAATATCTACGTTCCCTGCCTGAAAACGCTCCATATCTGTGATCAGTTTGCTGCATTGTGGGGACTGGGGACCACCAGTATATAATATATACTTTTCTATAGCTTCTATACTGCTTGTCAAGACACATGGTCACAGTTACACCGCTCTGTACTGATATATACAATAATATATATACTTTTCTATAGCTTCTATACTGCTTGTCAGGACACGTGTCAGTTACACCGCTCTGCAGTGATATACAGTAATATATATACTTTTCTATAGCTTCTATACTGCTTGTCAGGACACATGGTCACAGATACACCGATCTGTCTGTACTGATATATACAATAATATATATACTTTTCTATAGCCTCTATACTGCTTGTCAGGACACATGGTCACAGTTACACTGCTCTGTACTGATATATACAATAATTTTAAATACTTTTCTATAGCTTCTATACTGCTTGTCAGGACACATGGGTCACAGTTACACTGCTCTGTACTGATATATACAATAATATATATACTTTTCTATAGCTTCTATACTGCTTGTCAGGACACATGTGTCACAGTTACACCGCTCTGTACTGATATACAAATATATATACTTTTCTATAGCTTCTAGTATAACAGTGCAGCATTTTGGTGACTAACAGTATATAGTTGTACAGTAGGCCATTGCTGTATCTTGCAGCTCTGTGTCACTGCAAGTATCGATCCATTCTATTTTCTTCCAGTGATTTGGACCAATAATACCATTGATTAGAACGAATAATTCCTGTGATTTTGTCATTTTCTTCCAGTGATTTGGACCAATAATACCATTGATTAGAACAAATAATTCCTGTGATATTGAGGTGTTTGTGTCGCTTAGCTTAGCCGTCCAACGACCACAGTGCACCTCATTTTCTCTTTTCTTTGCATCATGTGCTGTTTGGAGCCAATTTTTTTAAGTGCCATCCTATCTGACACTGCAGTGCCACTCCTAGATGTACCAGGTGTTTGTGCCGCCCTCTTGGGTCGCTTTGCTTAGTCATCCAGCGACCTCGGTGCAAATTTTAGGACTAAAAATAGTATTGTGAGGTGTGAGGTGTTCAGAATAGACTAAAAATGAGTGGAAATTGTGGTTATTGAGGTTAATAATACTATAGGATCAAAGTTACCCCCAAATTCTATGATTTAAGCTGTTTTTGAGGGGTTCTTGAAAAAAAACACCCGAATCCAAAACACACCCCAATCCGACAAAAAATTTTCAGGGAGGTTTTGCCAAAACGCGTCCGAATCCAAAACACGGCCGCGGAACTGAATCCAAAACCAAAACACAAAACCCGAAAAATTTCCAGTGCACATCTCTAATTTCTACACATATACATAGTAGGGCAAATGGTTCTAAATTGCACACCCTCCAGTAATGAAAGGTGCTATGCTGCTGAGAATAAAGTAGTATACACAGACATATACGATATACCAACAACCAGAGGTGTAGCTAGGCGCCATGGTGCCCGGAACAAGGGTATGTGTTGGCGCCCCCCTCCCTTCTACTGAATTGGGCACCTAGCCAACATATGGTGGCGTGTTACATTTGAAAATAAACAATATTTAAAAATTCTAAATTGTGACAGGGTCTGTTCTAGACGTTGTGGAGATCAGGGCAAAACTTTCCTTTTCCCCAATGTTTAAAATAGGGTCAGTGCGTGCCGAAGGCTTGCAACCACAATATAGGGGTATGGCAGTATGGATGGTGTAATGGTTAGCATTATTGCCTCACAGCACTGAGGTCATGGGTTCGATTCCCACTATTGCCCTAACTGTGTGGAGTTTGTATATTCTGCCTGTGATTGCGTGGGTTTCTTCCAGGGGGTGTAGTACGGTATGCCGGGGCTCCCGGCGACCAGCATACCGGCGCCGGGAGCCCGACCACCGGCATACCGGCAGCGTGGCGAGCGCAAAGGAGCCCCTTGTGGGCTCGCTGCGCTCGCCACGCTGCGGGCACGGTGGCGCGCTACGCGCGCCACACTATTTTATTCTCCCTCCAGGGGGGTCGTGGACCCCCACGAGGAAGAATAGCTGTCGGTATGCCAGGTGTCAGGCTCCCGGCTCGGTATACTGTGCGCTGGGATCCCGACATTCGGCATACTGAAGACCACCCCTTCCAGGTACTCCGGTTTCCTCCCACAATACAAAAATATACTGGTACGTTAATTGGCTCCCAACAAAAATTAACCCTGGTGTGTGTGTGTGTGTGTGTGTGTGTGTGTGTGTGTGTGTAGGAATATAGATTGTAGGCTCCCATGGGGCAGGGACTGATGTGAATGGCAAAATATTCTCTGTAAAGTGCTGCGGAATATATGTGTGCAATATAATAATTGGTAAAAATAAATAAATAATGACTTCATTGGTAAGGGGCATGGTCACAGAACAGTACAGTACAGTACAGTACCAATTCACAAGACACCGCACAGTAGTGTCCGTTATTCACATTACACCACACAGTAGTACCCCTTATGCACGTTATGCCACACTATGGTTGAGCCCCTTATACATAGCTGTATTAAAATATTTCCTTGTTTAATTCAAATATATTAAAAACACTATATATGCCTTGACTGACCTGACCTCACACCCCCCCCTGAAATTCCTCATTAAAAATAAAGCCCCAAATATAACTCCCCACAAACCTGATACCCCCCCCAATCTCTGAATAAAAATAATGCCCCAAAACTGACCCCATCAAATTTGATAATCTCCCAGTGCCTCAATGAAAACAATGCCAAAATGTGCAACCCCCCCCCCCCCCCTCCCCCACAGACCTACACTCCTCAAAACTCTCAATAAAATGAATGCACTAGAAGAGACAGGAAAGAGAGAGGTGCTGCAGCAGTGGGAGCAGAGAGAGGTGCTGCAGGACAGAAGTAACCCTGCTGCACAGCTACAAGTAGACAGTGAGACATATAACGAGGACGGGCAGAGCTCTGCCATGTAGCAGCTGTCATTGTCAACAGCTGTCGCCTATGGCCTGCCTGATCCCTACCTAGTCTCCAAGTTAGTGTGCGCCCCCGCTGCTTCTCCTCCTCCTGCTCTGCGGCTGCCAGTACAGTGGCCCGCGGAAGGGGGTGGCAGTGTGCCCTCTAACTTTTTCGCCGCCCGGAGCTCGCGCTCCACCGGAGCCACCCTCGCTACACCCCTGCCATCAACCTCTTATGACATATTATATTTTTATTATACTGTAATGATCGTTTAGTGCATCTGCACCCCCTTTGTCTGTGCAAACCTCAGATAAGCCTGATGAGGTGGCCAAATTGGAGTATGAAGGTAGGAGTCACGCTGCTTGGGTTTTGGGAATCTGGAGTTGTGGCTTGAGACTCAGTGTCGGTAACCTTTGACAGGATAAGCCAGGCAGGCTGAATAAAGGTATTTTTCATAGGTCTCCTATGAAGGTACTGCTGGAGCTGTAACTAGGAAATTCTGTAGAAGCTAATAGATCGGCAGAGCCCGGCTGCCTGAGCGCGAACGCCTGGCAGGACCCCTGAGGAAGGTCGGCTGATGACTGGAATGAGCTGAGGGTTCAGGGAGTGAAGATAACCGGAGGATCAGCTAGTGTGCCTAAATGAGCAGGAAATCTGGTGAATCAGGAGAATTCCAGGAATGGGATGCTACAAGAGCAAGGCTGTGAAGCACAGATTAACTAGCACACACAAGGCTCTGTGAGAGACGTTGCACTGGCGATTTCTCACCCATAAAGCCTCAGGTTTATACGTGCAGGCTGTTTCTCATTGGCTTTGCAAGTCACACTGGTCACTGGACGATTTGGGTCAGGTGACCCTTCCAAGATGGCCGCGCCCATACTGTAACTCTGCAGCTGGAAGCTGCACTCATACATGCTGCTGCTTCTGCCCCCTGGCCTCCCAGACCTCCCTGCAAGCTGAGACCAGTACCAGCAGACTGCACCCCCTCTGGATGGACAGTGCCAGAACATCCGGACAGGTAAGTACCGGGACTCACGGGACCAGATCCGCCGGACAGTGACATTACCCTCCCTTTTAAGGATGGCCACTGGACAGCCACCAGGTTTGCTGGGATTCTCTTCATGAAACTTGCGAAGCAAAGCAGGAGCATGCACATCTGAAGAATCCACTCAAATTCTACACCACGATGTCACAACTGAGGGCCTGAGCTGACGGAAGGCAGCCTCAGTTGTAGGGGCTGAGATGTACCGGAACCTGGGAGGTTGTATCAGACCCCTGGACATGTAAGTAACATGAAGAGAAACCGCCCGAAGGCGTGACCACGACAACTTGAGTAAAAGTCAATGATATTTATTTATGACAAACTCCATGCATCACAGTAGCAGTAAAAAGTAACATAAAAATCAGCAGAAAAATAATAATACAGTTCCTGGGTACTACAGGGTGGCAGGGGCCACAGAGCTCTGGTGGTATGAGACAGTTCTTATTATCTGCAAGTTGGAAAGTCCTTACCAGGCTCAACTGTAGCAATGAGGAAAGCCCAGGGTCGTACCAGCTGGTGTTCCAGGGAAAGCTGGACTGCTGTAGATAAAATGCTGCTGTGGGTACTGGTTAGAACCAGACAGGTGTTGGCACGGAGTGGATGCTGGCTGGAACCAGTTAAATAATAAATAAAGCTTGAGAGCGATGCAATATAGATGAAATGTAGAATTTGAGAGCGGAGAAATAATAATACCGGTGGAGAGTGGTAAACTGCAGAAAGGACACCGGCCCTTTAAGAGAAGCTGTACACTGCTGGAAGCTGAGCTGGAAGCAGGTGATGTTGTAGCTGGAAACAGGTGAGTCCAGAATGGATCGGAGAGTCAGGCTACACCGCAGATGGAATGCTGGTGCTGGTCTCTATAGCAGAAGTCTGGAGACAGGAGCTGGAACCTGGAAGACAATCACAGTAAAGAGACAAACTGGAACTAGGTTTGACAACCAAAGCACTGACGCCTTCCTTGCTCAGGCACAACCTATTTATACCTGCAGCAAGGAAGGCATTGGCTAGGCAATTATGCAAATTAATAATACTGACAACGGATTGGTAGGAAGATCAGCTGACAGAATCCAAGATGGCTGCGCCCATGCAGACACTTGGAGGGAAGTTTGGATTGTAATCCATGTGGTCTGGAAAACAGTAATGGCGGCGCCGGCCACCGGAGACAGGAGACGTCAGGCTGACAGATGCACATCCGACCATGCGGACACAGCGGAGGCCGCGGCTGACGTAATCGCCACTCTGAATGCAGAAGCTCAGGGACGGCGGCGGAGGCCGCGGGAGACGCCATGCCAGATGTATAAGGCGTTACTGTGACTGCGTCCAGAGAGACAGGAGAGGATGCGGGAATGTGCACATCAGGATGACAGATGGGATCCGGTCCTGGAGCGCTGAGCCAGCCTTAGAAGGCATCTGATAGGTAAGAAATGGCGTCCAGATACCCGGATCGTGACACACGATCCGTGACAACTTTTGGAGAACGAGGAAGGATTTTACAAAACTTATTTAATACTATAGGCTTCAAGAGTGAGACATGGAAGGTTGGGAAAACTCTCAGATAAGGAGGTAACTTAAGTTTGTAAGTTACAGAATTGATCACCTGTTCCACAGGCAAGGGCCCAATGTAGCGAGGAGCAAATTTCATGGACGGAACATGTAACCTCAAGTTGCGAGTTGAGAGCCAGACCCGATCTCCAACTGTTAATTTAGGCACTATTCTTCTTTTTTTTATCCACCCAAAACTTATAACAAGCAGAAACCTTTTGCAGATTCTGATGAACTGTCTTCCAGATTCTAGAAAGTCCCCTGAATGAATTTTGTACTGCAGGAAGATCTAGAGTGGGTAGATCCAAAAATTGAGGAACCCGGGGATGTAAGCTGTATACTGTGAAGAAGGGAGTATAGCCTGTGGAAGAGTGATAGGAGTTTTTGTGAGCAAACTCCGCCCATGGTAGTTGTTCGATCCAGTCGTCTTGAGAGGAGGAGATGTGGATTCTGAGGAACGTCTCGAAGTCTTGATCGACTCTCTCCGTGCTTCCATTGGTCTGTGGGTGATATGCCATTGAAAACTTTAATTGGATCTGTAAAACTACAAAGAGAGCCCTCCAACATCTAGCCATGAATTGAACTCCGTGATCTGAAATGATTTCAGTTGGAAGACCATGGAATTTGAAAACTTCTGAGACAAAGAGCTGAGCTAATTCGGGTGCAGTGGGAAGACCCTTGAGGGACACAAAACGAACCATCTTGGAAAAGCGATCGACGATTACCCAAATGGTAGTGAACCCTTTAGAAGAGGGTAAATCCATAATGAAGTCCATGGAGAGATGTGTCCAAGGCAACTTGGGAACAGTTAGCAAAGTAATTCCGCCCCGGCGAGCCGTTAATGAAGGGTTTTATGTTGCGCACATTTGGTACAGGAAGCTATGAAAGTAGAGACATCCAATTTTAATGAAGGCCACCAATAATAGTGTTGGACAAATTTGGTTGTCTTGTGGACTCCGGCATTACCGGAAAACCGTGAAGTATGAGCCCAGGATAGTATTTTTTTCTGAAGAGGAAGAGGAACGAACACTTTCCCCACTTGGGGCTGAATCTTTGTTGAGGCGAAATTCTGAGTCTCGTGAACTGGCTGAAGAGGAAGAGGGTCCTTAGAATCATCTTAAGAGTAGGATTATGAGAGAGCATCAGCTTTTTGGTTTTGGGATCATGGTCGGAAAGTTAGGATGAAGTTGAATCTGGAAAAGAACATGGCCCACCGTGCTAAGCGAGAATTCATACACTGAATATTCTTGAGGAAAATCAGGTTCTTGTGATCAGTGAAAATAGAGATAGGGAGTTTGGCCCCATCCAAGAGAATCTGCCACTCCTCTAAGGCTAATTTGACGGCTAGAAGCTCTTGCTCCCCTATCGTATAGTTCCCTTCTGCCTGAAGAAATTTCTTGGAAAAGAACCCGCATGGATGAAGCTTGTTATCCTCCAAACGTTGGGAGAAGTCTGCTCCCACAGCTTTGGCAGAAGCATCAACCTCCAACACAACGGCTTTGTTGATATCGGTTGCCTTAAAACCGGAGCTATAGTGAACGCCTGTTTCAAATGTTGGAATGCTGCATCAGCAGATGGTGACCACTCCTTTGGGTTAGCCTCCTTTCAAGTGAGAGCGCTGATAGGAGCCACTATAGAGGAGAACCCTTTGATAAATCTTCAATAGAAATTCGCAAAACCCAAGAAACGTTGTATAGACTTGAGTGTAGTGGGTTTGGGCCAGTCGAGAACTGCTTGTACTTTGGCTGGGTCCATCTCTAAACCTGAGCCAGAGATTATGTAACCCAGGAAAGGCATAGAAGGTTGTTCGAAAACACATTTTTCCAATTTGCAGTATAAGTGAAGCTGACGAAGTCTATTTAGCACCTCTTGAACTTGTAATCGTGGTCTTCCAGATTGGCTGAGAAAATCAAGATGTCATCTAAGTAGACTACGACTGATTTATAAAGTATATCCCTGAAGATTTCGTTTACAAAGTTCTGGAAAATGGCTGGCGCGTTACTGAGCCCGAAGGGCATGACTTGATACTCGAAGTGTCCATCCCTAGTGTTGAATGCCATTTTCTATTCATCACCCGCTCTAATCCGGATCAGATTATACGCTCCCCTGAGGTCCAATTTGGTGAAGACTGAAGCACTTAACCTGATCGAATAGCTCCGAGATCAGGGGTAGCGGGTAATGATTTTTGATTGTTATCTCGTTCAGGCCCCGGTATTAGATGCAGGGGCGAAGACCTCCATATTTTTTCTTAACAAATTAAAACCCTGCACCGGCTGGGGACGTGGAGGCCCGAATGAAACCCCTGGCAAGATTCTCCTTGATGTATTCCAACATGGACTCTGTCTTGGGTGCCGAAAGAGGATATATCCACCCCCTTGGTGGACTTTTTCCTGGTATTAGATCTATAGGGCAATCCCAGGGTCTGTGGGGAGGTAGAACCTCTGCTGCTTGCTTGCTAAAGACATCAGAATAGGAAGAATACTGAAGCGGTATTTGCGGGTGAAAGGGCACAGGACTCTCCCCAAGCCAAAACTTGCATACTTCCCCAATTGATTCTTGGGTTGTGCTTCTGGAGTCAAGGAAGCTCTAAAAGAATGTTATGAGTATCCCTTGGAATAACTAAGAAATTAAGTAACTCCTGATGGAGTGCTCCGATACATAACCGGAGAGGGAGAGTCTATTGGAGTGACGACTCCACTGGAAATTTGACTGCCATCCACAGCGGAGAGGGAAATCGGACAAGAAAGATCGACTGTAGGAATCTGTAACTGTTGCACCACATCTGCCGTGACAAAGTTCTCAGCGACTCCTGAATCTAGGAGAGAGAAAATCTTTAGAACCCTGTGGCAACTCCGAGGTAACCTCTAGGACTGGTTCAGAGTGAGATGGAGTCTCCACTGCTGGTTAGGAGGATTATTTCCCAGATGCTGAGTGCAGGAAGCTACCAAGTGTCCCGAAGCCCTGCAATACAGACACAAGTTCTCCCTACGTCTCCTCTGACATTCCTCTGGAGTGAGGCGAGCCCTATTAATTTGCATTGGCTCGTCTTGGATCACCTCAGGTGGAGAGCTCGAGGATGAAGGTGGAGGAGGATGGAATCTCGGACGTTCCCCACGATTCTTTTACGACTGTTGCTCTTGAAAACACAGATCCACCTTAGAACAAAGGGAAATCAGATCGTCCAGCTTGGGGGGTAGATCCCGAGTAGCCAACTCATCCTTAATTTCTTTGGACCGATCATTCCAAAAAGCAGCTATTAACGCTTCCTTGTTCCACCAAAGCTCAGAGGCATAGGTCTGAAACTGTACTGCGTATTGGCCGACTGTCCGGTTCCCTTGCCGGAGACGCATTATCTCTATTGAAGCCAACGTGGTCCTTCCGGGGTCGTCAAAAATCTTCCAAAAGGAAACAAGGAACTCTGAATAATTATCGAGTAGGGAATCGGCTCTTTCCCACAGGGGTGACACCCAATCCAGAGCTGGACCAGCCAGAAGAGAAACAATATATGCTACTTTAGCTTTCTGGGACAGGAAGTTGAAAGGCTGTAAGGAGAAATGAATCTCGCACTGGTTTAAGAACCCGCGGCACATCTTCGGGTTCCCGTCGAACTTGGTGGGCGTGGGTAAACGTAAGGACGAAGGAGAGGCTACCATCGGCACTGGAACATGCGGCACCTGCTGAGACTCTGTTTACCGACCGGCGGCAATGTTAGCGATGTCGACGTGCATGGAGTCTTGCTGGGAAGATATTCCTTGTATGAATTGAGCTAACTGACGCTGCGAGTCCTCCAGGCTACCCAGCAATGACCTGCAAAAGGTCTGTACCGGAACCATGCGCACCATCCAGATCCATAGGGCCAGTGCAAACTGTCACACTTCTTGGATTTTGGGAATCCGGAGGTGTGGCTTGAGACTCGGTGTTGGTAACCTTCGACAGGAAAAGCCGGGCTGGCTGTATAAAGGTCTTTTTCATAGGTCTCCTATGAAGGTACTGCTGGAGCTGTAACTAGGAAATTGAACTGTAGAAGCGAATGGATTGGCAGAGCCCGGCTGCCCGAGCGCGAATGCCTGGCAGGACCCCGGAGGTAGGTCAGCTGATGAGTGGAATGAGCTGAGGGTTCAGAGAGCAAAGGTAACCAGAGAATCAGCTAGTGTGCAGAAATGACTAGGAAATCCGGTGAATCAGGAGAATTCCAGGAACAGGATGCTACAGGAGCAAGGCTGTGGAGCACAGATTAACTAGCACACACAAGGCTCTGTGAGAGACGTTGCACTGGTGATTTCTCACCCAGAAAGCCTCAGGTTTAAACCGGCAGGCTGTTTTTCATTGGCTTTGCAAGTCACACTGGTAACTGGACGATTTGGGTTAGGTGACCCTTCCACGATGGCCGTGCCCATACTGCAACTCTGCAGCTGGAAGCTGCACTCAAATATGCTGCTGCCTCTGCCCCCTGGCATCCCAGACCTCCCTGCAAGCTGAGACCAGCGCCAGCAGCATGCACCCCCTCCGGAGGGACCGCACGAGAACGTCCGGACAGGTAAGTACCGGGACTCCCGGAACCCGGTCCGCTGGACCATGACAGTAGGCGTCCTTGATATCCAGGGAAACCAGGAATTCCTGTTCTTCCAGACCCGCAATCATTGCCATCAAGGATTCCATTTTGAACTTGATAACCTTTAAGTAAGGATTCAAGGACTTTAGATAAAAAAATGGGCTGTACCGAGCCGTCTGGCTTTGGTACCACAAACAGGTTGGAGTAATAACCCCTGCCTCATTGTGGTATTGGTACTGGAACAATGACGTGGGACTGGACCAACTTTCGGATGGCCTGTTGACTTGCATATCCTCCAAAGCTGGTAAGCTTGATTTGAAAAATCGTTGTGGAGGAGCACCGTCGAACTCCAGCTTGTAGCCCTAAGAAATGAGCTCCCTCCCTCCCGCGCTCAACCTTTTACCAATTCCTACAGATACGTCACTTTTTTAACTCTATCCCCAGTTCGCCACCCACGGGAGGTAAGTCGAGCTTTGAATCCCTGTGTCGCACTTGCCGATCAACTAAAGGCTTGCTCTCAGCCATATATCAAATTTTGCTAGCTCACAATTCGCCCCCGAAAGAATCCCATGAAGCGGCTTGGGAGCGGGAAGTAGGTGAGGACCTGACGCCAGATGAGTGGTCTGAGATCAGGCAAGAAATCTCCACGAGCTCCATTTCAGTCCGAATTAAGGAAAACGCCTATAAATTATACTATCGTTGGTATCTGGTGCCATCGCGTCTCCATTCAATCTATCCTTCCTGCTCAGATAGATGTTGGCGTCAATGTGGCCAACGTGGAACCCTGCTGCACATTTGGTGGAACTGCCCGCAGATTAGGGGATACTGGACTAGGGTCCTTAGACTAATCTTTAACGTCCTTGGTCTGACGGTCCCGAGGTCACCTTTCTATTCCCTGCTCTCTCGCCCAATCCCTCACACCCCTCGCCACCAACAGAAACTAACTAAACACATTCTAAATACGGCCAAATGCCAAATTGCGGCCAACTGGAAATCCATGTCACCCCCTACAATACCTGCTACCATAAATGCTATATGGCAAACCTATAGACTAGAACGTATTACTGCGGTTCTCCGTGACACCCCAGACAACTTTACCGCCACGTGGTCACCCTGGACAACATTTTATGGTGCTGAACCCCCGTTGACTACCATATAAGATAATATAAGTCATCATGATACCCGATTCAACCACCTGACGCATTGCACAGGCGGCTGGGACCGGCCGACCACCCCCCCTCCCCCACTCCCTAACTTCCCCCCCCCCCTTTTTTCTCTTCCGCCCTCTCTTCCATCGCTATGTTTACTTCTTGTTCTTCTTTTATAAGCTATATTGTTTCACTTAGAGATATTCCTTCACCCTTGACTATGGTACACAACTGATGCGCAACACCACCTTCTGGTGGTGCTCCATACATAGGCATACATATTTGTTTGACCTACCACACACCAGCTGTCATACCTAAGTTGATATTTTGTTACTGTCTTGTAACTATTGACTGCGTTATGTGCCATTATGTGATACCTGTACTTCATACCTTACGAATATCTTGTTGAAAGTTAAAACTCAATAAAACTTTTTCTCAAAAAAAAAAAAAAAGAAATGAGCTCCCTTACCCAGGTATCCTGGCAGGAGCTTTCCCAGATGCGGCTAAAGTTATACAGTCGGGCCCCCACCTCGAGATCCCCTTGGAGTGGGTGGGCACCATAATGCTGAGGACTTAGTGGAAGCAGAACTGGTGCTCTGCTCCTGAGAACTGATGGTTGCAGGTCTTTTTTACTTACCTCTGGTGCCTCTATTTGCATTGGGGAGACCTCTGCCCCTAGAACAAAATCTGTTAGACTGAAAGGATTGAACAGATGGCCCCGGGTAAGAACGCCTAGCCGGCGGGGCCCCAGAGGGGAGAAACGTGGATTTCCCAGCAGTGACTTTGGAAATCCACATATCCAACTCAACCCCAAAGAGCCATTTCCCCGAAAAGGGGAGAGATTCCACACTGCACTTTGATTCTGCGTCCGGTACCCACTGACGCAACCAAAAAAGCCTTGTGCGCCAACACTGCCATGGCAGAAGTCCTAGCATTAATATTTCCCATCTCCTTGAGCGAGTCACACAGGATGCGTGTAATGTCCTGAATGTGCTTGAGGAGAGTCACCATAGTGACCAGAGGCATCGCCCCGAAGAGGCCCTCCTGACTCTGAGTAGCCCACGTATGAATGGTATGGGTCATCCAGCAACCTGCTATGACCGGCCTCTGCGATATACCTGCTGCCGTGTAAATAGATTTGAGTGTAGTCTCTATCTTTCTGTCCCCAGGATCCTTCATGGTAAAGGAGGCCGGGGCAGGCAGCACTGCCTTTTTGGACAGTCGATAGACTGATACGTCAACCCCCGGGGGTTCTTCACAGAATTTCCTACCTTCAGGAGCAAATGGGAAAGTGCGCAAAAACGGTTTTGGAATTCTTTTTCTGGATTTTTCCAGGCCAACTTAAATAGGTCATCTAACTCTGCAGAATCAGGGAAAGTGACATTAGGCTTGTTTTGTGTAAAGAAAAATGACTACTGTGACGCAGCGTCCTCTAGAGGGAGCTTTAACACGTCCCGTATAGCCAGAATACCCTGAGCAGAATCAGGATCCCCACTAATGGAATCTAAGTCCTCCTCATCCTCCTCTGAATCAGAGAGTAGGGCAGGTAAACCACGCTTTTGTGGACTTGCATGAGAGATTGAGGGCTATGTAACATCTGCCCTAGCAGCTAAGTCTGCAACAGCCTGTTGTAGTAGCTGAGTTTTCCGAACATTAGCAGACAGTTGTGATGACATATCAGACATCATAGTTTTAAGTACAGATGTGCAGCAGGCACTTTTCGTGGTTTGGTTTTGGACTGGATCCCTGCTCGTGTTTTGGATCTGGATAGGTTTTGCCAAAACCACCCTTTCGGGTTTTGGTTTTGGATCTGGATGAAAATAGCTAAAATCACAGAATTGGGGGGTAATTTTGATCCTACCGTATTATTAACCTCAATAACAATCATTTCCAATCATTTCCAGTCTATTCTGAACACCTCACACCTCATAATATTGTTTTTAGGCCTAAACGTTGCACCAAGGTAGCTGTATGACTAAGCTAAGTGACACAAATGTGCGGCACAAACACCTGGCCCATCTAGGAGTGGCACTGTAGTGGCAGACAGGATGGCACTTAAAAAAAACTAGTCCCCAAACAGCACATCATGCAAAGAAGTAAAAGAGGTGCAATGAGATAGCTGTATGACTAAGCTAAGTGACACAAGTGTGCTGCACAAACACCTGGCCCATCTAGGAGTGGCACTGCAATGGCAGACAGGATGGCACTTAAAAAAAACTAGCCCCCAAACAGCACATCATGCAAAGAAGTAAAAGAGGTGCAATGAGATAGCTGTATGACTAAGCTAAGTGACACAAGTGTGAGGCAGAAACACCTGGCCCATCTAGGAGTGTCACTGCAGTGGCAGACAGGATGGCACTTAAAAAAAACTAGCCCCCAAACAGCACATCATGCAAAGAAGTAAAAGAGAAGCAATGAGGTAGCTGTATGACTAAGCTAAGCGACACAAGTGTGCGGCACAAACACCTGGCCCATCTAGGAGTGGCACTGCAGTCCCACTGCACTAATGGCAGATACCGGGTGCATGTCTAACACCATCATAGCTGTCAAGGCCTCAGATATCCGCTTTGCAACAGGATGACTGCTGTCATATCTCATCTTCCTCGCAAAGGACTGTTGGGCAGCCATTTGCTTAGCTGAAGTAGTACAAGTGGACTTCTGACTTCCCCTCTGGGATGACGATCGACTCCCAGCAGCAACAACAGCAGCAGCAGCAGTAGGAGGAAGTGGTTCTTGATCTTTACCCTATTTTATCCTCCAAATTTTTGTTCTCCATTATTTTTGGGAGTCATATAACAAAGTGCAGCACAGGAGAGCGTACCTCTACACCACACAGGGCAAACCCTGTAAAAATTATTTGGATTAAATATTAACAACCCCTTTATTTGGAATAAATAATATACAGCACAGGACAGCACCACTGAACTTATATGGCAGCACCACTGGACTGGACTTATACGGCAGTACCACTGGATTTATAAAGAAGTACCACTGGACTGGATTTATATGGCAGTATCACTGGACTTATACGGCAGTACCACTGGACAGATACGGCAGTATCACTGGATTTATACGGCAGTACCACTGGACATATACGGCAGTATCACTGGATTTATACGGCAGTATAACTGGATTTATACGGCAGTACCACTGGACATATACGGCAGCATCACTGGATATACACGGCAGTACCACTGGACTGGATTTATACTGCGGTACCACTGGATTTAGATGGCAGTACCACTGGACATATACGGCAGTATCACTGGATTTATACGGCAGTACCACTGGACATATATACGGCAGCATCACTGGATATACACGGCAGTACCACTGGACTGGATTTATACTGCGGTACCACTGGATTTATACGGCAGTACCACTGGACATATACGGCAGTACCACTGGACTTATACGGCAGTACTACTGGACATATATGGCAGTAACACTGGATTTATACGGCAGTACCACTGGATTTATACGGCAGTACCACTGGATATATACGGCAGTACCACTGGACATATACGGCAGTATCACTGGACATATACGGCAGTACCACTGGATTTATACGGCAGTACCACTGGATTTATACGGCAGTATCACTGGACTTATACAGCAGCACTGGACATATGGCAGCAGAGGACACCACCACTGTGACTGGACTGATGCAGCACAAGACACTAACACTGAACTGATGCAGCACAACACAGCACTGGAATGACACACATAAGACAGAGCAGGTCGCCACATCACTTTCCCGCACAGACAGACACTGAGGACAGAGACACTTCCTCTCGCTACACTCTCCAGGACTGGAGTGAAAATGGCGGCGACGCGCGGCTCCTTATATGGAATCCAAAAGCCGCGAGAATCCGACTGCAGGATGATCTCGTTTTGGTTTCCAACTCTGGCGGGAAGTCCAGAGCCGGACCCGGATCCGGGCTCGGGACGTGATGTTCGGTAGGGTTCGGTTCTCAGAGAACCGAACCCGCTCATCTCTAGTTTTAAGAGTCCTTAGCCAGGAGGGCTCTGGCCGCTATCCCCCAGCCCCTTCACTGAGTTGTGAAGATTGGCTGCATTGTTCACATGAAACAGAATCAGTAGATAAGGGAGAGAATCTAGTGTGGCATGCACTACAGAGTTTGTGTTTACCCATGTTTACAGTAATCACAATGACATACACATACACACAGACCGTAATACTAATCAAGCCTGTCCTTACTGTATGTGAGAGGAAACACACAGAGAGACACCAGCACACCCCTAGCTGTACAGCCCCAGTGAGGCTGTCAGCTAATTATATTACAGTGAAACACTAGGAAATTCTGTCCTGTAGAGTACCCACATTGTGTACAATAGCGGCTCTCCCCCTTTGCTACACCCTGTACCAGTTTTCCAGCGTGTCTTTGGGAATCAGGAAGAGCTGTGTGTGCTGATTGATGCTGCAGTAAGCAGAGGAAGGAGCCAAAATGCCTCTGGTACCGCTCTGAGGTAGCTCCGCCCCCCCAATGGCACCAGAGCTACAGTGTTTTTTATACTGGCAATGCCTCCAATAATGCTTAAAAACAATCCTGAGACAGTTTACGTAGGGGGCTCTAACGGGTCCCCCTCAGGAGGGTCCTGTATGCCTTGCCCGCATTCAGCCGCACTTTGAACCGGGGGACCCCCCTAGCGGGGCCCCCGGAGTGTACTCACCACAGACGTCACCTTCAGGCTAGTGTTAGGGGTGTGCGGTGTGCTGCGATTGTGACAGCCAAGGAGCAGTGCACCGCTGAACAAACTACCTCTCAGGACGGTGGTACTGCCGCGAGGAAGTGGGGTGACTGCCCCCCCCCCCCCACCTTCGCCTCCTAACTCCCACGGTGCAGGTATGCTGTTGCCCAAACAGCATACCGAAAATAATAAAAGTTTAAAAGATATTGAAGAAAACTCTCTGGAGCTGCAAAGGTGTGCATCCTCTCCTGAGGGCACTTTTTTCTAAACTGCCTGTGGGAAGGGTCATAGAGGGGAGGAGCCAGCCCACCCAGTGAAGAAATTTAAAGTGCACTGGCTCCTTTGGACCCTGTCTATATCTCATCGTGCTAAGTCTCCCCATTATCCATTATGGATGCTAGAGAAAAAAACATCTAAAGGTCAGTACTAACGGGAGAGATGTGTGCTGGGCGATCTTAACACAGACCGCTCAGCACACATCTCTCCCCTCGTTCAGCACAGTGCGATGTGTGCTGAGCGAGGGAGACGGGGTCATTCATTTCACCAAACGGGTGAAATGAGCGATTTGCCAGATTGAGCCTGCATGCAGGTCAATCTAGCACCGGCGATAGCGACGCGCGGAGCCGCACATCGCTATCGCTGTGGGGGGTACACACACGTACAGATCAGTGCTTAACTTCTAAGCAATCTAGTCAGATTGCGTAGAATTCGAGCACTGATCTCTCCATGTGTACCCCCCTTAAGAGACTTTAATTTTGTCAGATGGGGCCAACTGTTAACAAACTCAACTTTCGAGGGATCGGTGGCCACTCCGAAATGACAATGTGTCCCAAATATTTCACAGAGGATTGACAAAACTGACATTCATGTAGGGATAATTCAAACCCCTCTCTATGAGATGACCCAACACCTTGAGAAGGTGATGATTGGGCATTGCAATAGACTTAAATTGTCGAGATAGACACAAACCTCTCTAGCTCATATTGCCTACTGTCTTGTCCAGGTGTGGTATAGAAGATCTACAGGGCCGGATTCAAATGATATCGCACCCGCTAGCTCCCATCTAGAGTGACAGGAGATAGAGGGGCGATATTCAAATATGCCCCGTTATCGCACTGATCGCGCTCATTACAGTCTGGTTTAGGCGCGCCAAGCTCCTAAACCCGACTGAAGAAATGTGCGCGATTGCAAAGAGACCCGTTTGGGCACCCAAACGGGTCTCTTATCACACATTTTAACTCGCTACCTCTGGGAGTTGCGAGCTGAAATTAAGTTATCGCGCCCGTTGGCAGTAACTTTAGAATACCGCTAGCAGGCACAATAGGGGTCAGGAGGGACAGGCCAACATTTGAATCCGCCTTGTGTAGCTTGGTAGATGGTCATTATTAGGTTGACAGGTAAAAAGGTAGACAGTGGGTTTGGTCGACAAGTACAAAAGGCGAACATGTCGACATTACAATTGACACAATTTTTGTGTTTTTTTTTTGGTCATTTTTTATGTTTGATCATATGCGATCACAATCAGTGGAAACGTGTACCCTCGCGGGCTCGCTCTGATCGCAACAGTTCAGGCAAGGTGGCTTGCTGCGCTCGCCACAGGTTACAATTCCCAATCGTAGTCCACATAGATAGTAAATTAGGTAAAAGTTGTGAAAATATGTTAAAAAAACAACAACTCGTGTTGACCATTTGTGTGTCGACCATTGTCATATCAACCTTTTGAACCTGTCGACCTTAAGCACTGTTGACCTTTCATCTGTTGGCCTTTTGTACCTATCAGCCATATGGTGTCAATCTAAATACTGTTGACTAATCATCCGGATAACGTCTTGTCCATGGTTCACTGAACGGTGGATGGGGCACCCTTTATTTCTTGAAGCATCCTAAAAAAATTAAAAACAGATCCTAAAAGGACATATAAATGCTTTTTCTTCTGTATATTCGGTATTTAATATTAACCACTGCCCAAGTCTAGTACAGAGAACCAATAGCTTCCTTAAATGCAATCAAGAGCTTCTTCGATTTCTGGCACTGTATACTGATCTGGAACAGTTCTCTGAATCAAAGTAGTATAGGCTACACATTATTATATGTCCCTATTCTTTTTTCTTGCCACCACAATATGTGCAACAAAAGGACTTTTGAATCTATTAATACCTTATTCTTCAATAACCCTTTAAGGCAGTGGTTTTCAAACTGTGTGCCGTGGCACCCTGGGGTGCCTTGGGGCACTTGCAGGGATGCCTTGGATTGGTGGTCCGGGACCAATTAAAATTATTTATGGTCAATGTAATAGGCAAAACCAGTGCTGGTGGCTGTCAATCATAAAATATGTGTACAATCAGAAGCAAATCTTGTCCCTCTCCACACAACTGAACTTATTAACACAAAATGACACAATGTAATATTTTTTCTACATTTCTCAATAGGAATCATTTGGCATAGGGGTGCTGGGGAAAAAATCTGAACAAGTTACTATAATACTGGTCGCACAGGTAAATTCATATTTAGTAAATGACCCCCATTTTTCAAATTATCAAAGATATTCCTTATATTCTTCCAGAAATTGGGGGGTGCTACCACAGGCAAGGTAAGTCTACAAGAAAAAAAGAGAAGAAAGAATTCAAAATGCCCTATGGTGGTGCACACAATCTTGTATTAAGATATAACTTTTATTGAATAAGAGTGGTTTATTCCTCTGTGTTATAATAGGGATGTTAAGGGCTCAACACACTCTTATTTGGATGTAGGCTCAAAGTATCAATATAAACATGGTTCGTTAATGTATCATGTTAAGCCTTCAAGGTGTGTATATGATAGTGAGTCTTACACCAGGTGCCTAAGTATATTAGGCGCCCTCTGCTGCCCTTTTATTTGGGAGGATTATATATACAGTGAGTATATAGCACTTGCTGTGAATGGGTCTGCGATCACTATAGAGTTAATGTGAGTGTAAAATGTGTCACTAATATCCTGACACACATCCAGCTTTTTATTAAATAATTTTTGATGTGGATGTTATATACACATTAAACATCTTTTGGTGTGCGTATCAGGGCTTTATTATTCAGCCTTGTGAACACCATTTAATACCATTCATAATACACAGTGTTATTTCGGCATGGTGAATTATTATCATCAGCATCTAGTTGTGCAATTTCCTCCCTGTAACTCCCACACTTTGCCTGAACTGAAACACTTGCAAAATCAATGATTTCTGATATAGATACATATGCACATTAAATGTCTATTGACCATATGGATTAGAACCTTAGTGTACTGCCTTAGTATAGGGTTCAGTATGGTTCATTACACATGGTAATTACTTGCACAGCAGCATCTAGTTGTGCAATTTCCTCCCTGTAACTCCCACACTTTGCCTGAACTGAAACACTTGCAAAATCAATGATTTCTGATATAGATACTACATATGCACATTAAATGTCTATTGACCATATGGATTAGAACCTTAGTGTACTGCCTTAGTATAGGGTTCAGTATGGTTCATTACACATGGTAATTACTTGCACAGCAGCATCTTGTTGTGCAATTTCCTCCCTGTAACTCCCACTTTGCCTGAACTGAAACACTTGCAAAATCAATGATTTCTGATATAGATACATATGCACATTAAATGTCTATTGACCATATGATCAATAGACATTTAATGTGCATATGTATCTATATCAGAAATCATTGATTTTGCAAGTGTTTCAGTTCAGGCAAAGTGTGGGAGTTACAGGGAGGAAATTGCACAACTAGATGCTGATGATAATAATTCACCATGCCGAAATAACACTGTGTATTATGAATGGTATTAAATCAAATGGTGTTCACAAGGCTGAATAATAAAGCCCTGATACGCACACCAAAAGATGTTTAATGTGTATATAACATCCACATCAAAAATTATTTAATAAAAAGCTGGATGTGTGTCAGGATATTAGTGACACATTTTACACTCACATTAACTCTATAGTGATCGCAGACCCATTCACAGCAAGTGCTATATACTCACTGTATATATAATCCTCCCAAATAAAAGGGCAGCAGAGGGCGCCTAATATACTTAGGCACCTGGTGTAAGACTCACTATCATATACACACCTTGAAGGCTTAACATGATAAATTAACGAACCATGTTTATATTGATACTTTGAGCCTACATCCAAATAAGAGTGTGTTGAGCCCTTAACATCCCTATTATAACACAGAGGAATAAACCACTCTTATGATCCGAATTAGATCACTAAACATCTATTTGAATATAAGGATCCCAAGGGAACAAATATGATGTACAACAATATCTGGTTAAAAAGATTCCTGATCATTTATTATCATTAATTGTCACAGCTCTCTATGAGCCATAGCGAAGCTATGATAAAATCTTGTGACAAGTAAAAGATTGGATACTGTCAGAGCTTAATAACTGTTTCCCTTTAATGGATACATTTGTATCTGAATGTTTCATATGCTCCTTTCTCAGTGGATACAACACTGCTCATGGAGCTAGAACACACAGACATTACTGAGACCTTATGACTGAGCTTGTATATTAACTCTGAGATACAGAGAGACACAGTACACATTTAGCATTCTGGTCAGTTTATTGAGAGACAATTCAGCAAAATATATAGTAAATCATTAGCACCACATAAGGTGGTATCTGGAATTTGGTTTCAACGATCCCACATCTGGAATCCTGGGAAGGAATACAATTAATTTGTGGGACATTTATTCTTGCAGCTTTCTCAGCTACCTAAAAAGTGTAATATAACACACAGACACGGAATATTTTTGACACACTCGTGACCATCTATAGATTTTGCTAGCAATACATGAGCGAATCCGGTGACATCTAGTGCACAGCACTTTTATTTTAAACACTATTTCTTTTCTATTTACACGATTCTACTTTCCTTTTAATATTCGCTGGTTTTAACATATAATTCAATAAAAGTTATATCTTAATACAAGATTGTGTGCACCACCATAGGGCATTTCGAATTCTTTCTTCTCTTTTTTTTTCTTAAAAAAAAATCTGATACTCTAGGGCGCCGTGATTCAAAAAATTTGGGTACCACTGTTTTAAGGTGTTGTCGAACGTCCTCAAATCAGCCGGTGCTGTTGTGTGGGAAAGTTGCCTAAGGGGGATATAATCAATTAATTTGATGCAATGGTCTACTCCCTTTGCCACTCCTAAGTCTCGTTCCCCAGAATAGAAAGACTGCCTCCATTCCTTTTTTTTTATGTATAGAAATTAGTTTTACTGAACTTCAGTATATAGTCTGTGCTTAAACTGTTATACATATGTACCATAGACTAACTTGAATGCTCAAGTTAATACTAACAGATACTAGGGTTAACATAAGTTAATGCCGCAAGGCAGTTGCATCTGGTGGTGCCGACAGCTATTGGTACTACTGCCTGGAGGAGGCAGCTGGTGGTGCTTCTGGTTTGAAGAGGATGCAGCTAGTGGTGCTTCTGCCGAGAGGAGGCGGCATCTGGTGGTGCCTCTGCCTTGAGGAGGCGGCATCTGGTGGTGCCTCTGCCTTGAGGAGGAGGCAGCTGGTGGTGCTTCTGATGTGTACAGGAGGCAGCTGATGGTACTTCTGCCGGGAGAAGGCAGCAGCTGGTGGTGCTTCTGCCGGGAGAAGGCGGCAGCTGGTGGTGCTACTGCTGGTAGGAGAAGGCAGCTGGTGGTGCTACTGCTGGTAGGAGAAGGCAGCTGGTGGTGCTACTGCCTGGAGGAGGAGGCAGCTGGTGGTGCTTCTGCTTTGAAGATGCAGCTAGCTGCCGAGAGGAGGCGGCATCTGGTGGTGCTTCTGCCTGGAGGAGGCAGCTGGTGGTGCTTCTGATATGAACAGGAGGCAGCTGGTGGTGCTTCTGCCAGGAGAAGGTGGCAGCTGGTGGTGCTACTGCTGGTAGAAGGCAGCTGGTGGTGCTACTGCCTGGAGGAGGAGGCAGCTGGTGGTGCTACTGCCTGGAGGAGGAGGCAGCTTCTGGTGGTGCTACTGCTGGGTGAAGGAGAGAGGAGCAGACATACACAGGGCTAGGTACAGAATTAAGAGGCTATCCCACACAGGACTGGATGCAGGAGAAGGGTGTTACACAGGGCTGTTTTCTCCTAATAGTGGTACTGCACCACTGTCCAGCAGCTCAGCCTCATGCAGGAAATGAAAGTAAACACGCCGTTTCTTTAGCCTGGGACTGAGCAGAGCAGGGAGGGTGCGTTGTGGGGTAGCCGGGGAGACTATCAACCTTCCAGTATATTTGTTTTTGGATTGTGGGAGGAAACCGGAGTACCTGGAGGAACCCAAGCAAGTAGAGGAAAAAGATACAAACTCTATACAGTTAGGGTCAATGTAGGAATCAAACCCATGAGCTCAGTGCGGTGAGGCAGGAATGCTAGCCATCTGTACCCCTATTGCAAATTGCAAAGGTGAAGGAAGTAATTAGGGATAAGACAAAATAAGATTTTACTTACCGGTAAATCTATTTCTCGTAGTCCGTAGTGGATACTGGGGATTCCGTAAGGACCATGGGAATAGACGGGCTCCGCAGGAGACAGGGCACTTTAAGAAAGAATTTGTGTACTGGTGTGCACTGGCTCCTCCCTCTATGCCCCTCCTCCAGACCTCAGTTAGAGAAACTGCCCCCGGAAGAGCTGACAGTACAAGGAAAGGATTTTGGAATCCAGGGCAAGACTCATACCAGCCACACCAATCACACCGTATAACTTGTGATAAACTTACCCAGTTAACAGTATGAACAACAACAGAGCATCAGATCAACCCCGATGCACTATAACATAACCCTTATGCAAGCAATAACTATATACAAGTATTGCAGAAGAAGTCCGCACTTGGGACGGGCGCCCAGCATCCACTACGGACTACGAGAAATAGATTTACCGTTAAGTAAAATCTTATTTTCTCTAACGTCCTAGTGGATGCTGGGGACTCCGTAAGGACCATGGGGATTATACCAAAGCTCCCAAACGGGCGGGAGAGTGCGGATGACTCTGCAGCACCGAATGAGCAAACACAAGGTCCTCCTCAGCCAGGGTATCAAACTTGTAGAACTTTGCAAAAGTGTTTGAACCTGACCAAGTAGCTGCTCGGCAAAGCTGTAATGCCGAGACCGCTCGGGCAGCCGCCCAAGAAGAACCCACCTTCCTTGTGGAGTGGGCTTTAACTGATTTTGGCAGCGGCAATCCTGCCGCAGAATGAGCCTGCTGAATCGTGTTACAGGTCCAGCGAGCAATAGTCTGCATTGAAGAAGGAGCACCCAGCTTGTTGGATGCATACAGGATAAACAGCGACTCAGTTTTCCTGACTCTAGCCGTTCTGGCTACATAAACCTTCAAAGCCCTGACCACATCTAGTAACTCGGAATCCTCCAAGTCACGAGTAGCCACAGGCACTACAATAGGTTGGTTCATATGAAAAGATGACACCACCTTAGGCAGAAATTGTGGACGGGTCCTCAATTCTGCTCTGTCCATATGGAAAACCAGATAGAGCTTTTATGCGATAAAGCCGCTAATTCTGACATGCCTAGCCGAAGCCAAGGCTAATAGCATGACCACCTTCCACGTGAGATATTTTAACTCCACGGTTTTATGTGGTTCAAACCAGTGTGACTTCAGGAAACTCAACACCACGTTCAGATCCCAAGGTGCCACTGGAGGCACAAAAGGGGGCTGAATATGCAGCACTCTCTTTACAAACGTCTGCACTTCAGGCAGAGAAGCCAGTTCTTTTTGAAAGAAAATAGACAGGGCCGAAATCTGGACCTTAATGGAACCCAATTTTAGGCCCAAAGTCACTCCCGCCTGTAGGAAGTGAAGGAAACGGCCCAGCTGGAATTCCTCCGTGGGGGCATTCTTGGCCTCACACCAAGCAACAAATTTTCGCCATATACGGTGATAATGTTTAGCCGTCACGTCCTTCCTAGTCTTTATCAGCGTAGGAATAATTTCATCCGGAATGCCTTTTTCTGCTAGGATCCGGCGTTCAACCGCCATGCCGTCAAACGCAGCCGCGGTAAGTCTTGGAACAGACAGGGCCCCTGTTGCAACAAGTCCTGTCTTAGAGGCAGAGGCCATGGGTCCTCTGTGAGCATTTCTTGCAGATCTGGATACCAAGTCCTTCTTGGCCAATCCGGAACAATGAGTATTGTTCTCACTCCTCTCTTTCTTATGATTCTCAGCACCTTAGGTATGAGAGGAAGAGGAGGAAATACATAAACCGACTGGAACACCCACGGTGTCACTAGTGTGTCTACAGCTATCGCCTGAGGGTCTCTTGACCTGGCGCAATACCTCTGTAGCTTTTTGTTGAGGCGGGATGCCATCATGTCCTCCTGTGGCAGTTCCCACCGACTTGCAATCTGCGTGAAGACTTCTTGATGAAGTCCCCACTCTCCCGGGTGGAGGTCATGCCTGCTAAGGAAGTCTGCTTCCCAGTTGTCTACTCCCGGAATGAACACTGCTGACAGTGCGCTTACGTGATTCTCCGCCCAGCGAAGAATTCTGGTGGCTTCCGCCATCGCCACCCTGCTCCTTGTGCCGCCTTGGCGGTTTACATGAGCCACTGCGGTGATGTTGTCTGACTGAATCAGAACTGATTGGTCGCAAAGCAGGGTCTCCGCTTAACGTAGGGCGTTGTATATGGCCCTTAGTTCCAGGATATTGATGTGAAGGCAAGTCTCCTGACTTGACCACAGACCTTGGAAATTTCTTCCCTGTGTGACTGCCCCCCCACCCTCGGAGGCTTGCATCCGTGGTCACCAGGACCCAGTCCTGAATGCCAAATCTGCGGCCCTCGAGAAGGTGAGCACTCTGCAGCCACCACAGGAGAGACACCCTGGCCCTGGGGGGATAGGGTGATCGGCCGGTGCATCTGAAGATGTGATCCGGACCACTTGTCCAACAGATCCCATTGAAAGGTCCTCGCATGGAACCTGCCGAAGGGAATGGCCTCGTATGATGCCACCATCTTTCCCAGGACTCGCGTGCAGTGATGCACCGACACCTGTTTTGGTTTTAATAGGTCTCTGACCAGTGTCATGAGCTCCTGAGCCTTCTCCATCGGGAGATAAACCCTCTTCTGGTCTGCGTCCAGAATCATGCCCAGGAAGGGCAGACGAGTCGTAGGAATCAACTGCGACTTCGGAATATTTAGAATCCAGCCGTGCTGTTGTAACACTTTCCGAGAGCGTGCTACGCTGATCAGCAACTGCTCTCTGGACCTCGCCTTTATGAGGAGATCGTCCAAGTATGGGATAATTGTGACCCCCTGCTTTCGCAGGAGCACCATCATTTCTGCCATTTACCTTGGTAAATATTCTCGGTGCCGTGGAGAGACCAAACGGCAATGTCTGGAATTGGTAATGACAATCCTGTACCACAAATCTGAGGTACGCCTGATGAGGTGGATAAATGGGGACATGAAGGTATGCATCCTTTATGTCCAGAGACACCATAAAATCCCCCCTTCCAGGCTTGCGATGACCGCTCTGAGCGATTCCATCTTGAACTTGAACCTTTTCAGGTATATGTTCAGGGATTTCAAATTCAATATGGGTCTGACCGAACCGTCCGGTTTCGGTACCACAAACATGATCGAATAATAACCCTTTCCTTGTTGAAGGAGGGGAACCTTGACCACCACCTGCTGAAGATACAAATTTGTGAATTGCAGCTAACACTATTTCCCTCTCTAAGGGGGAAGCTGGCAGGGCCGATTTGAGGTATCGGTGAGGGGGCATCTCCTCGAATTCCTGTATCCCTGAGACACAATCTCTATTGCCCAGGGATCCACCTGGGAGTGAACCCACTTGTGGCTGAAATTTCGGAGACGTGCCCCCACCTGGCCTAGCTCCGCCTATGGAGCCCCAGCGTCATGCGGTGGATTTGGTGGAAGCCGGGGAGGACTTCTGTTCCTGGGAACTAGCTGTGTTGTGCAGCTTCTTTCCTCTGCCCCTGCCTTTGGCAAGAAAGGACGCACCTCGGACTTTGCCTTTTTGTGAACGAAAGGACTGCATTTGGTAATACGGTGCTTTCTTAGGTAGTGAGGGAACATATGGCAAAAAATTTGACTTTCCAGCAGTAGCTGTGGAGACCAGGTCCGATAGACCCTCCCCAAACAATTCCTCACCCTTGTAAGGTAAAACCTCCATGTGCCTTTTTGAGTCGGCATTGCCTGTCCATTGCCGAGTCCACGGGACCCTTCTAGCAGAAATCGACATTGCATTTATTCCAGAGCCCAGTAGGCTAATGTCTCTTTGAGCATCTCTCATATACAGGACAGCGTCTTTTATATGCCCCAGGGTCATTAATATAGTATCCTTGTCCAAGGTATCCAGATCCTCAGATAAGGTATCCGTCCATGCTGCTACAGCACTACACACCCAGGCCGACGCAATTGCCGGCCTTAGTAAGGTACCTGAATGTGTATAAATGGACTTCAGGGTACCCTCTTGCTTTCTATCCGCAGCATCTTTTAGGGTGGCCGTATCCTGTGACGGTAGGGCCACCTTCTTGGATAAGCGTGTTAGAGCTTTGTCCACCCTAGGGGAGGATTCCCAGCGTAGCCTGTCCGTTGGCGGGAAAGGATACGCCATAAGCATCCGTTTGGAAATCTGCAGTTTTTTATCTGGAGATTCCCAAGCCTTTTCACATAACTCATTTAGCTCATGTGAAGGGGGAAAGGTCACCTCCTGCCTTTTTTCCCCATACATATGAACCCTCTTGTCAGGGACTGGGCTTTCCTCTGTGATGTGCAATACCTCCTTCATTGCTATAATCATATAACGTATAGCTTTAGCCAATTTAGGCTGTAACTTTGCATCATCGTAGTCGACACTGGAGTCAGAATCCGTGTCGGTATCCGTGTCTACTATTTGGGATAGTGGGCGCTTTTGAGACCCCGAAGGTCCCCGTGACATAGGGGCAGGCAGGGCTTGACACCCTGTACATCCCTTGGACTCAGCTTTGTCCAACCTTTTGTGCAATAAATTCACATTAGCACTTAACACATTCCACATATCCAACCAGTCAGGTGTCGGTGTTGCCTACGGAGACACCACAGTCATTTGCTCCACCTCCTCCCTAGGAGAGCCTTCTACCTCTGACATGCCGACACACGCGTACCGACACACCACACACTCAGGGAATCCTCTTATCTGAAGACAGTTTCCCCTTAAGGCCCTTTGGAGAGATAGAGAGCGAGTATGCCAGCACACACCGAGCGCCAATGACCCAGGGAAAAAACACAATATGTTTACCCAGATAGCGCTGTTATGTATTTTGCGCCAAATTATGTGCCCCCCACTTCTTAAAAACCCTTTCACCGTAAGCAGGGGAGAGTCCGGGGAGCTTCCTCTCAGCGGTGTGCTGTGGAGAAAATGGCGCCGGTGAGTGCTGAGGAACAAGCTCCACCCCCTCAGCGGCAGGCTTCGGTCCCGCTGAAAAATGTCAAAAACCTGGCGAGGGTCTCATATATACAGTGCCTAGCCTGTATATCACTATTTTAAGCCAGATTTGCTGGTCCTTATTGCTGCCCAGGGCGCCCCCCCTGCGCCCTGCACCCTTACAGTGACTGCCGTGTGTGTGCTGTGTGGGAGCAATGGCGCACAGCGTTACCTCTATGAAGATCTGAAGTCTTCTGCCGCCTCTGAAGTCTTCTTTCTTCACATACTCACCCGGCTTCTATCTTCCAGCTCTGCGAGGAGGACGGCGGCGCGGCTCTGGGACGAACGGCGAGGGTGAGACCTGCGTTCCGTTCCCTCTGGAGCTAATGGTGTCCAGTAGCCTAAGAAACAGAGCCTAACATTAAAGTAGGTCTGTTTCTCTCCCCTCAGTCCCTCGATGCAGAGAGTCTGTTGCCAGCAGGCTCCCTGAAAATAAAAAACCTAACAAAATACTTTCTTTTCTGGAAACTCAGGAGAGCTCCCTGTAATGCACCCAGTCTCCTCTGGGCAGAGTAATAAACTGAGGTCTGGAGGAGGGGCATAGAGGGAGGAGCCAGTGCACACCCATACCTAAAGTTCTTTTTTAGTGCCCATGTCTCCTGCGGAGCCCGTCTATCCCCATGGTCCTAACGGAGTCCCCAGCATCCTCTAGGACATAAGAGAAAAAACCGTTAGACTATAAAAATAGATTAAGAAAGCTTATGGCTGCTAAAAACCAGCAGACTGTCCTAAGGTTTCAGCTTTATCCAACCTTTTATGCAAGGAATTAACATTATCATTTAAAACCTTCCACATATCCATCCAATCAGGTGTCGGCGCCGTCGGCGGAGACACCTCATTCATTTGCTCCCGCTCTGCTTCCACATAGCCTTCCTCGTCAAACATGTCGACACAAGCGTACCGACACACCACACACACAGGGGATGCTCTTTTTGAAGACAGTTCCCCCACAAGGCCCTTTGGAGAGACAGAGAGAGAGTATGCCAGCACACACCCCAGCGCTATATGACCCAGGAATCACACAGTAACTTAGTGTTAACCCAGTAGCTGCTGTATATAATGTTTTTGCGCCTAATTTATGTGCCCCCCCTCTTTTTACCCTCTTCTACCGTGAATCTGCAGTGGAGAGCCTGGGGAGCTTCCTTTCAGCGGAGCTGTGGAGAGAAAATGGCGCTGGTGAGTGCTGAGGAAGAAGCCCCGCCCCCTCAGCGGCTGGCTTCTGTCCCGCGTTTCTGTGTAAAATTATGGCGGGGGCTCATGCATATATACAGTGCCCAACTGTATATATGCCCAACTTTTGCCAAGAGGTCCTAATTGCTGCCCAGGGCGCCCCCCCCCCCCCCCCTGCACCCTACAGTGACCGGAGTATGTGGGTTTAGTGTGGGAGCAATGGCGCACAGCTGCAGTGCTGTGCGCTACCTCAGTTTGAAGACTGGAGTCTTCTGCCGCCGATTTTGAAGTCTTTTTGCTTCTTTCACCCGGCTTCTGTCTTCCGGCTCTGCGAGGGGGACGGCGGCGCGGCTCCGGGATCGGACGACAAAGGGCGAGATCCTGTGTACGATCCCTCTGGAGCTAATGGTGTCCAGTAGCCTAAGAAGCAGGACCTATCTTCAGAGAGTAGGGCTGCTTCTCTCCCCTCAGTCCCACGCTGCAGGGAGTCTGTTGCCAGCAGATCTCCCTGAAAATAAAAAAACCTAACAAAATACTTTCTTATAGCAAGCTCAGGAGAGCTCACTAAACAGCACCCAGCTCGTCCGGGCACAGATTCAAACTGAGGTCTGGAGGAGGGACATAGAGGGAGGAGCCAGAGCACACCAGTATCCAAATTCTTTCTTAAAGTGCCCTGTCTCCTGCGGGGCCCGTCTATTCCCCATGGTCCTTACGGAGTCCCCAGCATCCACTAGGACGTTAGAGAAACATATGTTTGTTATGTGCTTGTTATCTCCTGCATGATACTGATGTACCATACCTTGGAATTACAGGGAATTTCAAGGTTGAGGGATCTGCAATGAACCGCATCATATCAAGTTGTTGTGTTTAGTTAATAGTTACTGTCGGTGTAGATAGGTTAGGTATCTAGGTGTTGTTTAGGGGGGAATGGCATACCAAAGACTTAGGATAGGGAACCAGTTAGTGGTATGTCACAAGACTGATGGGCAGTGTGTGGCAAATAATAGGCTAGACAGAAATGTATATGAAGTTGGTTCTTCTGCTTTAGTTGCTTTTTTTATATTATAGTCTTCAACCACTGGGAATCCATTTGGACTACAGCCATTGAGAAGTGAAACATAAGTGTAGAAGAGAGGCACAGCAGATGCAGCAGAATCCTGGTCACAGTACAGGACAGCCTTCCGCTGTGCCCTGGCCCCCGCCGACAGCCTTTACAACTTCCCTGGTCCCCACAGACAGATTTCAACTGCAGCAGAAGGCTACAATGTAAAACAAAAAACAACAACAAATATAGTTAAAAGGAATCCACAGATTTTGGACTAGTAAGTCAGGACCAGAGACACAAGGATCCCACCATAGGTAGGCCACAGTGCACACTGGAAGGATGCAAGTAGGGCGCAGGACACACTGAAAGGCAGCGGGTAGAGCACATGGAACACTGAAATGTAAGGTACAGAGCACATCGGAAAGTAGTGTGTAGGGCGCAAGGGACACTGGAAAGCTGTGTATATGGTGTTAGGCGCACTGGAAGGCGGCATGTGAGCCTAGGCACATTGGAAGGTGACATGCAGAGTCCAGCGTGCACTGGAAGGCATTTAGTTAAAATAAAAAACGGCACACTAGGAGAAGTGAATAGGATGCAGAGCACAGTGGAAAGCAGTTTGTAATGCGCAGGGCACACTAGAGGGTACTGGGGGTAGGATACAGGGCAAATTGGTGGGCATGGTTGTAGGAATGGGAAGGTCTTGTGCATGGGGGTATATCAGAGATGGTGTGGTGGGCAAGGGGTTGCATATGGGCTGGGGGATTTGTGAAATGGAATGTAATTTGAAAGAAAAGCTAGTAAGCAGGTAGGACACACAAGAGAAGTTGGTTGGCATGAGAGAGAAAAGCTGGTTAGCAGGTGATAGCATGTAGGAAGGGCAGAGGGCACACTGGAAAGCTGTGGGCAGGGGTGGCATATAACAGGATAAACAGAAATGTATATGAAGTCAGTGGTTTTGAGATAGTTAACTTTTTTTGTTGTTTTTTTGTTTTACATTACAGCCTTCTGCAGTGGTTGAAATCTGTCTGTGGGACCAGCGAAGAGGTGAAGGCTGTCTGCGGGGGCCAGAGCACAGCGGAAAGGCTGCCTGCTGGGGCCAGGGCACAGCGGAAGGCTGTCTGCGTGGGGCCAGGGCACAGCGGAAGGCAATCTGCAGGGGGCCAGGGCACATCAGAAGGCAATCTGCGGGGGCCAGGGCACATCAGAAGGCTGTCTGCAGGGGCCAGGGCACAGCGGAAGGCAATCTGCAGGGGGCCAGGGCACATCAGAAGGCAATCTGCGGGGGCCAGGGCACATCAGAAGGCAATCTGCGGGGACCATGGAAGAGGTGAAGGCTGTCTGCGGGGGCCAGGGCACAGCAGAAGGCTGTCTGCAGGGGCCAGGGCACAGCGGAAGGCTGTCTGCGGGGGCTAGGGCACAGCAGAAGGCTCTCCGTATGGTAGACTGTGCAGTCAGCTACTGCAAATGTGACCGTTTATCTGATAAACGGATGGAAAATCGGGGAAGATAAAGGCATAGTGTGGGTTTTGGTGAAAAATGTAGTCACAAAAATAGTAGTGGATATGTGGGATAGTCTTCCAACAGATGTGGTTGTAGCTAATACAGTATAGTGGAGTAAATTAAATATGTTAAGTTATTAGGGATTAAAAAAAAAAAAAAGAGGTGAAATTAGATTGTCCAAGTGGTTTTTATCTAGTATCAAATTCTACATTTTAAAATGTGGTCTACATGCAAAAGCAGTCAGTCAGTATTTACACTGCTGGAAAAAAAGAAAAGTTGGTTGCCCCCCTTGTATTGTTACTTGCTTTTTTTGCTTTATCCACAACTCCGACTCAGGCCCAAATTATTCCAGCTGTTTGGGCTTTGGTTTCTCACTGTGACCCCACTGGAAGTGGAACTGTACAGCAGCTGCTATTCCCTCTTAAGCTACAGTAGACCATGTACCAGTGTTGAAATTACTTCCTTATGCGCATTTGTAGATGTCCGCCTCCAAAGAGAAACTGCTCATGAAGAAGCAGACTAGAGTGTCCAGGGTGTCAGGAGCATCGGAATGATGAGTTCCTGTGACCTACAAAGCAAAGATACTCCTTACCTACACAACCTGCTTGTCTGACACAGAGGACATGGAAAGCCAATGAGGGAGGTGAAATAGCCCAAGCAAGGCATTTTCACCTACCAACCTCTCTACCTTATTTAGGAGGATGCTAACGCATTGTAAGGGCTGCCAAGGAGAACTGAAACAGAAAATAAGACGTTCTATTCAATAATATTTTGGGTTGTTAGTCATTTATAAACAACAGCAACATGCGGTCAGCTGAGGCAGAGCCTCTCCCGTCACACTCAAGAGTTTTGATTATAAAAATGATAGCAAAAATATAAAGATAATACAGGTTGAGTCTCCCTTATCCAAAATGCTTGGGACCAGAAGTATTTTGGATATCGGATTTTTCCGTATTTTGGAATAATTGCATACCATAATGAGATATCATGGTGATGGGACCTAAATCTAAGCACAGAATGCATTTATGTTTCATATACACCTTATACACACAGTCTGAAGGTCATTTTAGCCAATATTTTTAATAACTTTGTGCATTAAATAAAGTGTGTGTACATTCACACAATTCATTTATGTTTCATATACACCTTATACACACAGCCTGAAGGTCATTTAATACAATATTTTTAATAACTCTGTGTATTAAACAAAGTTTGTGTACATTGAGCCATCAGAAAACAAAGTTTCACTATCTCATTCTCACTCAAAAAATTCTGTATTTCGGAATATTCCGTATTTTGGAATATATGGATATGGGATACTCAATCTGTATTATAAATATCTCATCTGTATTATTGTAATCATTTTTAGTCAAAAACGTGGAGTATACTGCTGCCTCCCCTGCCTGCACATCTCTGATCAAAACTCAAATTTCCAGTAGTATTTACTACTGCATCTGTGTATAATGCCCACATTATACAGCCCTCTGGACTAAAGCATCCGCCAACTTCTGGACAGTCTGTGGTGCAATGTGGCATTGGTGGATGGAGCGAGACGTGATGTCCCAGATGTGCTCAATTGGATTCAGGTCTGGGGAAAGGGCGGGCCAGTCCATAGCATCAATGCCTTCATCTTGCAGGAACTGCTGACACACTCCAGCCACATGAGGTCTAGCATTGTCTTGCATTAGGAGGAACCCAGGGCCAACCGCACCAGCATATGGTCTCACAAGGGGTCTGAGGATCTCATCTCGGTCCCTAATGGCAGTCAGGCTACCTCTAGCGAGCACATGGAGGGCTGTGCGGCCCCCCAAAGAAATGCCACCCCACACCATTACTGACCCACTGCCAAACTGGTCATGCTGGAGGATGTTGCAGGCAGCAGAACGTTCTCCTTGGCGTCTCCAGACACTGTCACATGTGGTCAGTGAGAACCTGCTTTCATCTGTGAAGAGCACAGGGCGCCAGTGGTGAATTTGACAATCTTGGTGTTCTCTGGCAAATGCCAAACGTCCTGCACAGTGTTGGGCTGTAAGCACAACCCCCACCTGTGGACGTCGGGCCCTCATACCACCCTCTATATATATGTATGTATGTATGGTGAATCCGGAAAGTATTCACAGCACTTCACTTTTTCCTCATTTTGTTTTGTTACAACATTATTCCAAAATGGAATTCATTTTTCCCCCTCAAAATTCTACACACAATACCCCATAATGACAACATGAAAAAAGTTTGAGATTTTTGCAAACTTATTAAAAATAAAAAACTAAGAAACCACACGTACATAAGTATTTACAGCCATTGCTCAGTACTTTGTTAATGCACCTTTGGCAGCAATTACAGTCAGCCTCAATTCTTTTTGAATATGATGCCACACGCTTTGGGCAGTTTCGCCCATTCCTCTTTGCAGCACCTCACAAGCTCCATCGGGTTGGATGGGAAGCATCGATGCACAGCCAATTTTCAGATCTCTCCAGCGATGCTCAAACGGATTCAAGTCTGGGCTCTGGCTGGGCCACTCAAGGACATTCACAGACTTGTCCTGAAGACACTCCTTTAATATCTTGGCTGTGTGCTTAAGGTCATTGTCCTGCTGAAAGATGAACCGTCGCCCCAGTCTGAGGTCAAGAGCGTATTCTAGCATCTCCATCCCCTTATTCAATTTGGTCACCTGTCTCTGCACCTTTTCTAGTTCCAGGAAATCCTTTTTGAAGTATGGTGCCCAAAACTGTGCACAGTATTTGAGATGTGGTCTCACTAGGGATTTATATAATGGAAGCATAACACTCTAATCCCTTGCATCATTTCCCCGCTTTCTGCATGCTAATACCTTGTTTGCCTTCTTTACTGCAATCCTACTTTGGATACTACAGCTAAGTTTGTTTCCTATGTGAACACCTAAGTCTTTTTCCAGTACAGAATCCCCTAGTTTTATCCCATTTAGTATGTAGGTGGTATTATTGTTCTTGCTACCAAAGGGCATTACCTTACACTTGTCTGTATTGAACCTCAATCCTCATTTTCATGCCCATGCTTCCAGTTTAAATAAGTTGTTCTAAAGAGACTCAACAACCCTCTCCAAATTTATAACCTTACACAGTTTTGGTGTCGTCTGCAAAAACGAACACCATGCTCTCAAGACCTACTGCTAGATCATTTATGAAAATGTTGAACAAGTGGTCCAAGTACAGACCCTTGTGGCACGCCACTTAGTACTTTAGACCAATTCGAAAAAGTACCATTTACCACAACGCGCTGCTACCTATTATCCAACCAATTTCTAACCCAAGTACATATTGTGCTTCCCAGCCCCAGTTCTTGTAGCTTATAGTTAAGTCTCATAGGTGGTACTGTGTCAAAAGCTTTAGCAAAGTCTAGATTACATCCACCTCCTTACCATGATCTAGGTTTGCGCTAACTGTTTCATAAAAGACTATTAGGTTTGTTTGGCATGATCTATCCATCACAAAGCCATGTTAGTTCCTGTTAATAACCTTATTGGCTTCAAGGAACGTCTGTATACAACCCCTTCAAATACCTTCCAGTACTTTCGCCGCTATACAGTAGATGTAAGACTATAATTCAGATTTACTTCCCTTTTTGAATATCGGCACAACTTCTGCTATATGCCAGTCATTGGGAACCATGCCTGGTGTATGCGAGTCATTGAAAATCAAAAATAACGGTCTTGCTAGTTCAGAGTGTAACTCCATGAGAACCCTTGGGTGAATTCCGTCGGGACCAGGTGAATATTAATCTTAATTTTTGTTTTAACCGGTCACAGACCACTTCCTCACTTAATTAAGCACTTTCCAGTGGGACATTATAATTGCTGAGGTTATGTTCTAATCCCGGCATCTGGTCCTCTCTTGTGAATACAGATGAGAAAAACGCACTTAGTTTTTCAGCTGTCATCATCGTCTTTGATTAAGACACCCAGCTTGTCCTTTAAAGGGCCATGATCAGTGGAAACAGGATGCACCTGAGCTCAAGTTTGAACTTCATGCAAAGGCTGTGAATACTTATGTACATGTGATTTTATTTTTTTATTTTTTAATAAATTTGCAAAAATCTCCAAAAAAAAAAAAGAAGCAGCTGTTTTCATGTTGTCATTACGGGGCATTGTGTGTAGAATTTTGAGGGAAAAAAATGCATTTATTCCATTTTGGAATAAGGCTGTAACATAACAAAATGTGGAAAAAGAGCTGTGAATACTTTCCGGATGCACTGTACATACCAGTGTGTGTGTGTGTGTAATCTGGCTTTGATACTAATATATACATTATGGTAAGAACTTACCGTTAATAACTGTATTTCTCCTAAGTCCACAGTATAACACTGGGATATGATGAAGCAACAGCGGACTTGCACCAATCGGTCAAAGCTTTTCAACCTCCCAGCATGCAACGGGCCCGTCCATATATACCCGCCTCCTAGCTCAGACAAATCAGTTGTTTTCCCCAAAGCTCAAGGCAGGAGCATCATAGATAGCACTAATCAGGCGAGAAGAACACACATGCACACCCCTCCGTACAAGAAGGAAGAGGTTAGTGAGTAAAAGGATGCTCAAATCAGGTGCGTCAGGGTGGGATCCCTGTGGACTTAGGAGAAATACCGTTATCAACGGTAAGTTCTTACCATAATGTATATTTCTCCGGCAGGGCCTACAGGTTATCCACAGAATAACATTGGGATTTCCCAAAGCTATTTAGTGGTGGGGACACTCCTGATTGGACATTAGTGGTGGGGACACTCCTGATTGGACAGGAGAATCCTTTGCCTGAATTCAGCATCCTGAGAGGCAAAGGTATCCACGGCATAATGTCTAATGAATGTGTTAATGGAAGACCATGTGGCTGCCTTACATATCTGTTCCGCTGAAGCACCATGTTGTGCTGCCCATGATGGACCTGCCTTACGAGTAGTGTGAGCAGAGACATTAGCCGGAACAGGGAGATCAGCTTGAGAATATGCTTCTGAAATGGTCATCCGAAGCCACCTCGCCATTGTCCGCTTATCAGCAGGCCATCCTCTCTTGTGAATTCTGTAGAGAATGAAGAGAATCGGTCTTTCTGATGGCACTGGTATGATCCACGTCGATCCTTAAAACACGGACCACGTCCAGCGATGCATCTCCCACAGAAAGGCTCGGTTTCTGGAAAGCCAGGACTACAATTTCTTAGTTAAGGTGAAATTTAGACACTACCTTGGGAAGATACCCAGATTTAGTTCTGAGAACCGCTCTATCTGGATAAAAGTTAAGAAATGGAGGAATACATAATAATGCCCCTAAATCTGACACTCTTCTAGCTGACGCCATAGCCAGTAGAAAGAGAACTTTAGCGGTCAACCATTTAAGATCCACTTTATTAAGTGATTCAAATGGGGCAACTTGAAGGGCCTTTAGGACTAAATTTAAGTCCCAAGGCACTGTAGGAGGAACAAAAGGAGGGTGAATGTGCAGCATTCCCTGGAAAAAAGTACGCACATCCTGTAAGTTGGCAATTTTCTTTTGTAACCATACAGTCAATGCTGACACTTGCACTCTCAAGGAAGCCACCTTCAAATCTCTATCCATTCCTGCGTGAAAGAATGCTAAGACCCTGGAAACTCTGAAAGACCTAGGGTCAATTTTCCGTTCTCTGCACTAATGAATATAGGTTTGCCACATTCGGTGATAAATTCGAGCTGAGGAAGGTTTCCTTGCTCTCAGCACTGTTTACATAGTAACATAGTATCTTAGGTTGAAAAAAAGACAATTGTCCATCGAGTTCAACCTATTTGTGGTCTCCTATGCATGATTATTTTGTAGAAAATTTTGACTGAAGTTGATGACTGCCGTTATGTTTTACCCCTCTTTTTTATAATAACCATAGTGCGTGACTATCCCCCGTAACCCTGGATATCCTTATCCATTAGGAATTTATCTAACCCATTCTTAAAGGTGTTGACTGAGTCTGCCATTACAACTCCCTCAGGCAGGGAATTCCAAACACGTATCATCCTTACCGTAAAAAAAGCCTTTACGCCGTATTGTGCGGAATCTCCTCTCCTCTAACCTGAGCGAGTGTCCACGAGTTCTCTGTGTTGATCTAACCAAAAACATGTCCTGCGCAAGATCTGTATAATGTCACCTTATATTTTTGTAAATGTTGATTATGTCCCCTCTTAATCTCCTCTTTTCCAGTGTAAACATGCCTAGTCTTGCAAGCCTTTCCTCGTATTCCAGCGTCTCCATACCCTTAATTAGTTTGGTCGCCCGCCTTTGAACCTTTTCTAGCTCCAGGATATCCTTTTTGTAGTAAGGTGCCCAGAATTTTGAATGTTTGAATTACCTGTTGTGAGAATCCTCTTGACTTCAGGATAGAGGTCTCAAGAGCCACGCCGTCAAAGACAGTCGAAGCAGATGTCTGTGATAACAAGGACCCTGCGTCAGTAGATCTGGATGTTGAGGAAGCAGGAATGGAGCATCCATCGACATTCTTTGCAGATCCGTGTACCAATGTCTTCTGGGCCAAGCGGAGCTGTCACGATCCGGGTATCTGGACGCCATTACTTACCCTTCAGATGCCTCCTAAGGCTGGCTCAGCGTTCCAGGACCGGATCCCGCTGTTCCTGAGTTTCCACATGCAGAATGTCAGAGTGGTGATTTCATCAGCCGCGGCCTCCGCTGTGCCCGCGTGGTTAAATGTGCGCTTGTCAGTCTGGCGTCTCCTGTCTCCTGTGGCCGGCGTCGCCAATACTGTTTCAATTCTCACATGGATTACAAACCAAACTTCCCTCCAAGTGTCTGCATGGGCGCAGCCATCTTGGATTTTGTCATCTGATCATTTCCACCAATCTGCTGTCTGTATTGTTGATTTGCATAATTGCCTAGCCAACCCCTTCCTTGCTGCAGGTATAAGTAAGCTGTGCCTGAGCAAGGAAGGCGTCAGTGATTTGGTTGTCTGACCTAGTTCCAGTTTGTCTCTCTCCTGTGGTTGTCTTCCAGGTTCCAGCTCCTGTCTCCAGACTTCTGCTATAGAGACCCGCACCAGCATTCCATCTGCGGTGTAGCCTGACTCTCCGATCCATTCTGGACTCACCTGTTTCCAGTTATCAATCACCTGCTTCCAGCCCAGCTTCCAGCAGTGTACAGCTTCTCTTAAAGGGCCGGTGTCTTTTCTGCAGTTTACCACTCTCCACCGGTATTATTATTTCACCGCTCTCAAACTCCAAACTTCATCATTATTTCATCGCTCTCAAGTTCGTTTATTATTTAACTGGTTCCAGCCAGTATCCACTCCGTACCAACAACAGTCTGGTTCCAGCCAGTATCCACAGCAGCCGTTTTATCTTCAGCAGCCCAGCCTTTCCTGGAACACCAGCTGGTACGATCCTGGGTTCTCTCCATTGCTACAGTCAGGCCTGGTAAGGACTTTCCAACTAGAAGATTATAAGAACTGTCTCACACTACCAGTGCCTGTGGCCCTTGCCACCCTGTAGTACCCAGGAATTGTATTTATCCTCTGTTGACTTTTATGTTTCCTTTACTGCTGCTGTGTTACGGAGTTTGTCATAATAAACATCATTGACTTTTATCCTGGTTGTCGTGGTCACGCCTTCGGGCAGTTATTCTACATGTTACTTACATGCCTAGGGGTCTGATACAAGCTCCCAGGTTCCGTTACATCTCAGCCCCTACAACTGAGGCTGCCTCCCGTCAGCTCAGGCCCTCAGTTGTGACAGTAAGCACTGACCTAATGAATCCAGCCGGAGACCAGGATCAAGCGACCAGGCCGATGCAAGAACTGGCAGCCCGACTTGAACATCAGGAGGCTGCACAGGGCCACATCATCCGCTGTCTCCAGGATCTCTCTACACGGCTGGATGGGATTCAAACGACCCTCCGTGGACCTGGCACGTCCGGTGCGTCCACTACAGTGACACCAGCTGTAACCCCACCCACCTTACCCATTTCCAGTCCACATCTTCATCTTCCAACGCCAGCAAAATCTGATGGATCTCCAAGGTTCTGCAGGGGATTTCTCAATCAATATGAAATCCACTTTGAGCTTCTACCTGGCAATTTCTTCAGTGACCGTACCAAAATTGCCTATATCATCTCCCTTCTCAGTGGCTCAGCCCTTGACTGGGCATCACCTTTATGGGAGAAGTCTGATCCCCTGCTATCCTCCTATACTGACTTTGTAGCTACATTCAGGCGCATCTTCGACGAGCCAGGCCGGATAACATCTGCTTCATCTGAGATTCTCCGTTTACGCCAGGGAACACGTACTGTGGGACAGTATCTTATACAGTTTAAAATCCTGGCATCCGAACTGGCATGGAACGACGAGGCCCTGTAGGCTGCATTCTGGCATGGCTTATCAGAACGCATCAAGGATGAGTTAGCTACCAGAGACTTGCCCTCTAAGTTGGATGAGCTAATTTCTCTTTGCACGAAGGTTGATCTACGTTTCAGAGAGAGAGCAACCGAGCGAGGAAGATCATCTACTCCTAAATCTTCTGCTCCTCCTCCTCGTCAACCATCTCCATCCAAGGATGAGCCTATGCAAATTAGTCGTTCCCGTCTATCTCCCGCTGAGCGCCGAAGACGTCTCTCTGAGTCTCTCTGTCTCTACTGTGCAGCTCCGTCGCACACTATCAATGCCTGTCCCAAACGTCCGGGAAACTCCAGATCCTAGCTCGCCAAGGAGAGGGCCGGCTAGGAGTAATGATCTCCTCTCCATCTCCTCATGACTGTAATCTCCCAGTGTCGCTCCAAATTGCTCAACGTTACAGGAACGTCATTGCCCTCCTTGATTCCGGAGCAGCTGGGAATTTCATAACCGAAGCTTATGTTAAACGGTGGTCCCTACCCACCGAGAGACTGTCCTCGTCCATCTCTTTGACTGCCGTGGATGGCAGCAAGATTTTTGACGCAGTCATTTCCTTAAGGACTCTTCCAGTTCGTCTGAGAGTGGGAGTTCTTCATTCTGAGTATATTTCTTTTTTAGTGATTCCAAGAGCCACACATCCAGTGGTTTTAGGCCTTCCATGGCTCCGTCTCCACAACCCATCAATTGACTGGACGACTACGCAAATACTGGCATGGGGTTCCTCCTGTGCTGAGACTTGTTTAGCCAAAGTTCTTCCTGTTTGTTCTTCCTTCCCCAGGTCATCTGATGTTCCGCCTCCTCCATATCAAGACTTCACGGACGTGTTCAGTAAAGCCTCTGCTGATATCCTTCCTCCTCATAGAGAATGGGACTGCCCAATCGACCTCATTCCAGGGAAGGTTCCACCGCGAGGTCGAACTTATCCGTTGTCTCTGCCTGAGACACACTCCATGGAAGAGTACATCAAAGAGAACCTGGCGAAGGGTTTCATCCGACCATCTTCTTCTCCAGCCGGCGCAGGCTTCTTCTTCGTTAAGAAGAAAGACGGTGGTCTGCGTCCGTGCATCGACTACAGAGGTCTGAACGACATTACCGTCAAGAACCGATACCCTTTACCCCTGATTACCGAGCTCTTTGATAGAGTTAGTGGTGCAACTATTTTCACAAAGCTGGACTTGAGGGGTGCCTACAATCTCATCCGAATCCGTGAGGGTGACGAGTGGAAGACCGCCTTTAACACCCGTGACGGACATTATGAGTACCTCGTCATGCCCTTCGGATTGAGCAACGCTCCAGCAGTCTTCCAGCACTTCGTGAATGAGATTTTCAGGGACATCTTGTACCGCCATGTCGTGGTTTATCTAGACGACATCCTCATCTTTGCTAATAATCTCGAAGATCGTTTCTGGGTAAAAGAGGCTCTTTCCCGTCTCCGTGTCAATCACCTCTATTGTAAATTGGAGAAGTGTGTGTTTGAAGTTAAAACCATTCCGTTTCTAGGTTACATTGTGTCCGGTTCCGGACTAGAGATGGATCCTGAGAAACTCCAAGCAATCCAGAATTGGCCTATACCCTTAAGCCTCAAAGGGGTCCAGAGGTTCTTAGGGTTCGCCAATTATTATAGAAAATTTATACGAGACTTTTCCACCATTGTGGCGCCTATCACTGCATTAACCAAGAAAGGTGCTAATCCGTCCAAGTGGTCCGAGGAAGCTACACAGGCCTTTCACCTTCTGAAGCAACGGTTCATCTCTGCACCAGTTCTGAAACAGCCCGACACCGACTCTCCTTTTATCTTAGAGGTAGATGCCTCCTCCGTTGGAGTAGGAGCAGTGTTATCCCAGAGGGCCAAAGATGGACATCTACATCCTTGCAGTTTCTTCTCCCGGAAGTTCTCCCCAGCTGAGCGCAACTATGCCATTGGCGATCAGGAGTTGCTAGCCATCAAGCTCGCTCTGGAGGAGTGGAGATACCTGTTGGAGGGAGCTTCCCACTCAATCACCATACTTACCGACCACAAAAATCTTTTATATCTCAAAGGCGCACAATGTCTGAATCCTCGTCAGGCCAGATGGGCACTTTTCTTCTCTAGGTTTGACTTTAAACTCCAGTTCTGTCCGGGTTCTCAGAATCGTAAGGCCGATGCCCTTTCCCGCTCATGGGAGCAAGAAAATGAGTCCGAGTCTGCAGACAAGCATCCTATTATTAATCCGTTGGCATTCTCCACGGTAGGGATGGACTCTACGCCTCCACCAGGGAAAAGTTTTGTTAAGCCAGTTCTAAGGAAGAAGCTCATGCATTGGGCCCATGCTTCCCGTTTTGCTGGACATACAGGCATTCAAAAAACCCTTGAATTTATTTCTAGGTCCTACTGGTGGCCAACTCTGAAGAAGGACGTTATGGAATTTATTGCCTCCTGCCCAAAGTGTGCCCAACACAAGGTCTCCCGCCAGTCGCCTGCGGGGCAACTGGTTCCATTATCTGTTCCCCGTCGACCTTGGACCCATTTGTCGATGGACTTTGTTTCCGATCTACCTATCTGCAACAAGTTTAATACCATCTGGGTGGTAGTTGACCGGTTCACCAAGATGGCACATTTCATCCCTCTCACCGGTCTTCCGTCAGCTTCCAAGTTGGCTCAAGTGTTTATACAAGAGATCTTCCGACTTCACGGTCTTCCTGAAGAGATCATCTCGGATCGTGGAGTACAATTTGTAGCCAAATTTTGGCGAAGTTTGTGTCAAGCCCTCCAAGTCAAGTTAAAGTTTTCCACGGCTTACCATCCTCAGACCAATGGTCAAACCGAGAGGGTGAATCAGGACTTGGAGGCCTTCCTCCGTATATATGTGTCTTCCTCTCAAGATGACTGGGTTCAACTCCTTCCTTGGGCCGAGTTCAGCCACAACAATCAATACCATTCCTCATCTTCTTCTACACCATTCTTCATTAATTATGGATTCCACCCTAAAGTCCCAGAATTCCAACCGCTTCCCGCAACTTCTGTTCCAGCAGTGGATGTCACCTTGCGTCAGTTTTCAAATAACTGGAGGAACGTCCGCGCAGCCCTGCTTAAAGCCTCATTCAGGTATAAGAAGTTTGCCGATAGGAAGCGTAGAGCGGTTCCTGCTCTCAAGGTGGGTGATCGTGTGTGGCTGTCCACGAAGAATTTGAGGTTGAGAGTTCCCAGCATGAAATTTGCACCTCGCTACATCGGACCCTTCAAGATTGAACAAGTCATCAATCCTGTTGCCTACAGGTTACAGTTACCATCCTTCTTGAAAATACCCAGGACATTTCATGTTTCTTTGTTGAAACCGCTGATCCTGAATCGGTTTCATTCCGCACTTCCTCCAGCTCCCAAAGTTCAGACTCAACGGGGAGTCGAGTACGAGGTGGCCAAGATTTTGGACTCACGTTTCCGTTACGGTCAGTTACAATACCTCATTGACTGGAAGGGCTATGGTCCTGAAGAACGCTCTTGGACCAATGCCTCAGACGTCCATGGTCCCGTGCCTTGGTCCGAAATTTCCACGCAAAGTTTCCTTTAAAGCCTAAGAAGTGTCCTGGGGCCACTCCTAAAGGGGGGGGTGCTGTCACGATCCGGGTATCTGGACGCCATTACTTACCCTTCAGATGCCTCCTAAGGCTGGCTCAGCGTTCCAGGACCGGATCCCGCTGTTCCTGAGTTTCCACATGCAGAATGTCAGAGTGGTGATTTCATCAGCCGCGGCCTCCGCTGTGCCCGCGTGGTTAAATGTGCGCTTGTCAGTCTGGCGTCTCCTGTCTCCTGTGGCCGGCGTCGCCATTACTGTTTCAATTCTCACATGGATTACAAACCAAACTTCCCTCCAAGTGTCTGCATGGGCGCAGCCATCTTGGATTTTGTCATCTGATCATTTCCACCAATCTGCTGTCTGTATTGTTGATTTGCATAATTGCCTAGCCAACCCCTTCCTTGCTGCAGGTATAAGTAAGCTGTGCCTGAGCAAGGAAGGCGTCAGTGCTTTGGTTGTCTAACCTAGTTCCAGTTTGTCTCTCTCCTGTGGTTGTCTTCCAGGTTCCAGCTCCTGTCTCCAGACTTCTGCTATAGAGACCCGCACCAGCATTCCATCTGCGGTGTAGCCTGACTCTCCGATCCATTCTGGACTCACCTGTTTCCAGTTATCAATCACCTGCTTCCAGCCCAGCTTCCAGCAGTGTACAGCTTCTCTTAAAGGGCCGGTGTCTTTTCTGCAGTTTACCACTCTCCACCGGTATTATTATTTCACCGCTCTCAAACTCCAAACTTCATTATCAATCACCTGCTTCCAGCAGTGTACAGCTTCTCTTAAAGGGCCGGTGTCCTTTCTGCAGTTTACCACTCTCCACCGGTATTATTATTTCACCGCTCTCAAACTCCAAACTTCATCATTATTTCATCGCTCTCAAGTTCGTTTATTATTTAACTGGTTCCAGCCAGTATCCACTCCGTACCAACAACAGTCTGGTTCCAGCCAGTATCCACAGCAGCCGTTTTATCTTCAGCAGCCCAGCCTTTCCTGGAACACCAGCTGGTACGATCCTGGGTTCTCTCCATTGCTACAGTCAGGCCTGGTAAGGACTTTCCAACTAGAAGATTATAAGAACTGTCTCACACTACCAGTGCCTGTGGCCCTTGCCACCCTGTAGTACCCAGGAATTGTATTTATCCTCTGTTGACTTTTATGTTTCCTTTACTGCTGCTGTGTTACGGAGTTTGTCATAATAAACATCATTGACTTTTATCCTGGTTGTCGTGGTCACGCCTTCGGGCAGTTATTCTACATGTTACTTACATGCCTAGGGGTCTGATACAAGCTCCCAGGTTCCGTTACATCTCAGCCCCTACAACTGAGGCTGCCTCCCGTCAGCTCAGGCCCTCAGTTGTGACAGTAAGCACTGACCTAATGAATCCAGCCGGAGACCAGGATCAAGCGACCAGGCCGATGCAAGAACTGGCAGCCCGACTTGAACATCAGGAGGCTGCACAGGGCCACATCATCCGCTGTCTCCAGGATCTCTCTACACGGCTGGATGGGATTCAAACGACCCTCCGTGGACCTGGCACGTCCGGTGCGTCCACTACAGTGACACCAGCTGTAACCCCACCCACCTTACCCATTTCCAGTCCACATCTTCATCTTCCAACGCCAGCAAACATCTCAGCCCCTACAACTGAGGCTGCCTCCCGTCAGCTCAGGCCCTCAGTTGTGACAGGAGCTATTTGTATCACGGCACTCTTTCCTTGCTTTATCTTTCTCACCACCCTGGGTAATAAGGTGATTGGAGGAAAAGCATAAGCCAGATTAAAGTCCCATCTCACCAACAGGACATCCACAAAGATCGCTCTGGGATCCTTTGTTCTTGACCCGTAAGCGAGAACTTTGTTATTTTGATGGGACACCATGAGATCTATCTCTGGCAACGCACACTTATCGACTAGATTCTGAAAGACCTCCGGGTGTAGAGTCCATTCGCTTGCCTAAATGGCGTCTCGACTGAGAAAATCCGCTTCCCAGTTTAGGACTGCCGGAAACAAACACTGCAGACAAGGCTGGATGATGAAGTTCTGCCCACTTTAGTGTGTGACTTACCTCCTTCATAACTTTTTGGCTGCGAGTTCCTCCCAGATGGTTGAGGTACGCTACTGGTCTCGAGTGGAACTGAGTATTCTCCACCATATCGAATGTTGACACCAACAATCCCATCACACGCATTGCTGCGTGAATGGATACCCTTTGACTGTGTAGCAGCTCCTGAATCCTTGACTGAACTTTGGATATCTTGTTCAGAGGTAAAAAAGACTCTTTGAAGGCTTGAATCCAGTACAGCCCCCAAGTGAGTCATCCGCTGTGACGAAACCAGAGACTATTTCGCCCAATTTATGAGCCACCCATGCTTCTGCAGACACGTTATTATCGGCTGCAGAGGACACAGGAGCAATTCCCGAGACTGTGCCAGGATTAAAAGATCGTAAAAGGTATGGAAAAATGATTATCCGCTGCTGGCGGAGATAAGTTGCCATTACCACAATTTTGGTAAATACTCTGGGGGATGTGGCTAACCCAAAAGGTAGTGCCTGGAACTGAAAATGCTGTTGGAGGATAGTGAACCCGAGATAGCACTGATGGGACAGTGCTATAGGAACATGTAGGTAAGCATCCTTGATATCCAGGGATACCATATAATACCCTGGCTCCATGGCCAAAATGATGGAACGTAAAGTCTGCATATGAAACCAAGGTACCCAAATGTATTTGTTCAGCACTTTGAGATTGAGTATGGGCCAGAATGACCCATTTAGCTTCTGAACTATAAACAGGTTGGAGTAAAACCCCTGTCCTCGTTGTGCAGCAGGAACTGGAATGATAACCCCTGACTGAAGCAATTTCTGAACTGCCTCTTGCAAAGCCCTGGCCTTTGTCTCTACCCGAGAGGGGCTGGTACAAAAAAAACCTTTGAGGGGGGTGTTTTTTGAAGGCAGATGCATAACCGAGAGATACCGCTTCCTGCACCCAGGCATCTGTTGTAGACTGCTGCCAGATCTGAGCAAACTGAAGAAGTCGGCCCCCACGCCCTGGAATCCCCTAGGTGGAGGCCTGCATCATCAGGCTGATGGCTTATTTTGTTTTACCAACCTGTCCTCTGGTAGCCCAATGCTTTTTAGTCTTACCAAACTTGTTGTACTGGGGCTGTTTGCTATCACTTTTCCCTTTAGCATTTCCTTGAGACCGAAAGGGCCGAAAAGCTAGAACTTTAGGTTTGAATTTGTATGTGGAAGGAAACTTTACTTTCTTGGAGTCTGCTTCGGACTCCAAAATAGCTGTCAATTCTTTACCAAAAAGAATATCTCCAGAGAAAGATAAAAACTCCAAAACCTTTTTAGATTCAGTATCAGCTTTCCATGTACGTAGCCAAACTGCTCTGCGAGTGGCTACTGTTGAAGCTTATGCCCTGGAGGCAATTGTACCCATATCCAAAGCTGCTTCTTCCAAGAACATTGCAGCCTGTTTTATATGTGCCATATAGGATTTTTGCTCTCTAGATGCCATTGAAAGATCTCCTTCCAGTGCATCAGCCCATGCAGCCACTGCTTTTGCCATCCAAGCTGAAGCCATGGCTGGTCTAATGACTGCCCCAGACAGGGAAAAAATGTTTTTAAAAAAACCATCCACTCTCCTATCTGTGACATCATTTAATGATGTTGAAGGCAGAGGTAATGCACATTTTCGCACTAATCGAATAACATGCCTATCTACTTTGGGGGCCACCTCCCTCTTTAAACAATCCCCAGCTGGGAGAGGGTAATTGGAATTCCATTTCCTAGGAATTCTAAACTTCCTACTGGGTGTAGCCCAAGCCTCTTCCATGATTTCCGTCAGCTGATCTAAAACGCAGGTGCCTTGGTTTTTAACACAGGCTCTGCTGATTCTTCTAAGGATAGAATGGCTTTCATTGCATTAACTCAGCTATGTCCACTGAGCTGAGGCCTACCTCCTCCTCCTCTTTGTATGCAAAACCAGAGATTAATAAGCCTTCGATGAATCATCTGAAATGTGTAGACTGTGAAGCTGTAGATTAATTTACCACTGGCTTTTCACTCTTTTGAGAGGCTGCTGCTGGAAGTGATAAACCGCAGGCGGGAAGCTGCATGAAGGGTTAATCGTGTAACCTATTCCTGGTACAGAAGTTGGAATTATCCGCTCAGCTATACTGGATGTTTGTGCAAACATAGCCCAAGGAGGATAAACCTGCACCTGTATCTGCCTTGTGCTATTCAAGAGACCTTGGTGAAAGCTAAAACAATTTGCACACAAACCATCCTGAACCAGATCCTGAGAGGTTAACCCAGTGAACCAGATCCTGAGAGGTTAACCCAGTTTTGCAAGACAAACATGATATGAGTGTTGGTGTTGCTGTGAGTATCTTCCTCACCTTTGCCGCTCTTCGACATGATAATCAACTCTTTCACAGTGTACTACACAATTTGTGACTGCAATCACTTGTTAAAGTGACATACAATCTGACTTTACCCTGCTATACACCAGCATGGAGGATCGGGATAGAAAAAAACTGACAGAATTATAGTCAAGTCAGCAATCACACTAGCAGTCACGTTATACATTAGTATAATAAGCAATATGAGCACATAATCAACTACAGATACATTTCAAGTATGTAGGAGAAACATATTACTGCATTACTTTATAAAAGTTTTAACCATATTAAGACACATAGCAAAAGAAAAAGGAGCTTTATGGTAAGAACTTACCTTTGTTAAATCGCTTTCTGCGAGATACACTGGGTTCCACAGGGAATAACATCGGGGTATAGCATCTTGATCCGAGGCACCAACAGGCTAAATGCTTTGACTGTTACCAGAATGCATAGCGCCGCCTCCTCTATAACCCCGCCTCCATGGACAGCAGCTCAGTTTTGTTAACCAGTCTAATGCAGTAGCAGGTAAAAGAGACGACAACCATTAGTAGCCACGTTCACCACATTCTCACGACAGGAGGTATCAGCGGCTAATGCCATACAAACCCAAAAAAGCTAAGTGCGTCAGGGCAGGCGCCCTGTGGAACCCAGTGTACCTCATTATAGTAACATAGTATTTGAGGTTGAATAGAGGCAAATTGCAGACCGTGTTCAACCTGTTTTAAGTTGTGATGATTCTACATACTTACTGAATAATGTTTTATGACTAGTTAGCTACTATAACTCATGTTACCCCCGGATTAACCACGCTGATATTTAAAGTATTATAATCTTGGATAGCTTTTTCATTCATTAATTTATCCATTCCTTTTTTAAATCCAATTACAGAGTCCGCCATTACCACCTTCCCTGGCAGGGAATTCCACATCCTGATTGCCCTAACAGTGTAGAACCCTTTCCTCCGTTGCGTTCGGAACTCTCCTCCAGTTGCAGCGAGTGCCCACGTGTCCTAAACGGTGTTCTTTTAATAAATAATTCCTCTGATAACTCTTTGTGATGTCCCTTTACATATTTGAAGATATTAATAATATCTCCTCTTAGGCGCCTCTTTTCTAGTGTATACATATTCAACCTAGTAAGTCTTTCCTTATAGTCCAGTCCTTCTAGGCCTTTAATCAATTTAGTAGCTCGCCTTTGAACACTTTCGAGTTCACTGATGTCTTTTTTATACAATGGCGCCCAAAACTGAACACAATATTCCAGGTGCGGACGTACCAATGCCTTATACAGCGGCATGATTACATCAGAGTCCCTTGTCTCAATTCCCCTTTTAATGCACGCTAGCACCTTTCTTGCCGTCTTTACTGCGTTTTGACATTGTGTATGGTTACTAAGCCTATTATCAATGAATACCCTTTTTCCCACTCTGTTTCCCCTAGGTGTTCACCATTTAATATGTAGGATGCAAGTTTGTTTTTAGTCCCAAAATGCATAACCTTGCATTTGTCTGTACTGAACCTCTCAGAAAGAGATTTAGCAAAGTTAAGTTCTTACCATAAATCTCCTTTTCTGCTGCGGGGTACATTGGGGTTCCACAGGGAATAACATCAGGGATGTCCTAAAGCAGTTCCTCATGGGAGGGGATGCACTGTGTCGGGCACAAAAACCCGGCGTCCAAAGGAAGCATCCTGGGAGGCTGAAGTATCGAATGCATAGGACCTTATGAACGTGTTCACTGAGGACCACGTAGCCGCCTTGCACAATTGTTCAAGGGTCGCACCACGGCGGGCCACCCAAGAAGGTCCAACTGACCGAGTAGAATGGGCCTTGATAGTAGCAGGAGCACAACCAGCCTGTACATAAGCATGTGCAATCACAGAGAGAGAGAGAGAGAGAGAGAGAGAGAGAGAGAATCAGACTTTCTAACAGAAGCTGTCCTCTTCACATAGATATGGAGAGCCCGTACCACATCCAAAGACCGCTCTTTGGAAGACAATTCAGGAGAGACAAAGGCCGGAATCAATATCTCCTGATTAAGGTGGAAAGATGACACCACCTTAGGTAGATACCCGGGCCGTGTTCGAAGAACCGCCCGGTCACGGTGAAAAAGCAGATAAGAGGACCTACACGACAAGGCATACAAATCCAATACCCGTCAAGCAGAGGCAATAGCCAGCAGAAACAATACCTTAATAGAAAGCCACTTAAGGTCTACAGATTCAAGAGGCTCAAAATGAGAGACACTTGCAATGTCTCCAGAACCACCGACAAATCCCAAGGAGCCACAGGCAGGACGTAAGGAGGTTGAAACCGTAACACACCCTGAGTGAATGCATGAACATCAGGTAGAGTCGCAATTTTTCTCCGAAACCAAACAGACAAGGCAGAAATATGAACCTTGAGGGAGGCCAGACGAAGGCCTAGATCCAGACCCTGTTGTAGAAAGGCTAAAAGTTTGGCCATACTAAAACTTGTAAGCGTCATGCTTGTTATCTGTGCACCAAGCAAAGTAGGAATTCCAGACCCTATAGTAAATCCGAGCCGAAGCTGGTTTCCGAGCCTTCAACATGGTTTGAATGACCGCCTCAGAAAAAACTTTGGCCCTTAGAACCGAAGCTTCAAGAGCCACGATGTCAAAGCCAACCGGGCCAAATCCTGATATACACAAGGGCCCTGAACGAGGAGGTCTGGGCGCTGTGGAAGTAGAAGGGGACGCTCTATCGAGAGACCATTAAGGTCTAAGAACCAATGTCGTCTGGGCCACGCTGGCGCAATCAGAAGCAGGAGTCCTCCTTCTTGTTTGAACTTCCTTATTACCCTGGGCAGAAGTGACACCGGAAGGAACACGTACGGCAACCGAAAGTCCCATGTAATTGCCAGTGCATCCACGAACGCTGCTTGAGGATTCCTTGTCCTTGTTCCGAAGATCGGAACCTTGTGATTGTGTCGAGACGCCATCCGGTCTACATCTGGGAGACCCCACTTGTCCACGAGGAGTTGAAATACTTCTGGATGGAGGCTACACTCTCCGGCGTGTATGTCCTGATGACTGAGGAAGTCCGCTTCCCAGTTTAGGACCCCCGGAATGAACACAGCCGATATGGCTGGCACACGGCGTTCCGCCCACTGAAGAATCCTTGATACTTCCCTCATTGCCATGCGGCTTCGAGTGCAGCCTTGATGATTTATGGACGCCACCGTGGTGGCGTTGTCCAACTGTACCTGAACAGGCTTGTTCTGTATTAAATGTTGGGCCAAGTTCAGAGCATTGAACATCGCCCGCAGTTCCAGAATGTTTATCGGGAGGAGAGACTCTTCCTTGGTTCACCGACCCTGAAGAGAGCGTAGCTCCAACACCGCGCCCCAACCTCTCAAACTGGCATCCGTCGTCAGGAGGACCCAGTTGGAGATCCAGAAGGGATGACCCCTGCTCAAATCGATGGTCCTGCAGCCCCCAGCGCAGTGACAAACGGACCTCCGGAGACAATGAGATCATGTGAGACCTGATACGGTGAGGCAGGCCGTCCCACTTGGTTAGAATCAGTTTCTGTAGAGGGCGGGAATGGAATTGAGCGTACTCCACCATGTCAAAAGCAGACACCATGAGACCTAGCACTTGCATCGCAGAGTGTAGCGACACTTGCGGACGAGATAGGAAGCATCGAATCCTGTCCTGAAGTTTCATGACCTTCTCCTGAGACAAGAACAACTTCTGGTTATGAGTGTCCAACAATGACTCTAGGTGCACCATGCACTGAGCAGGGACCAGTGAAGACTTCTTCCAGGTGATGAGCTACCCATGGGCTCTTCAGAAACTGGAGCGTCAGATCCAGATGACGTAGGAGAATTTCTGGGGAATTTGCCAGGATCAACAAGTCGTCAAGATACGGGAGGATCCTGACCCCTTGACGGCGAAGTACAGCCGTCATTACCGCCATGACCTTTGTGAAGACACACGGGGCCGTGGTCAAACCAAAAAGTAAAGCCCGAAATTGATAATGGAGGTTGTCCACAGCAAACCTCAGGTACTGCTGATGCGACATTGCAATAGGAATATGCAGGTAAGCATACGGTTTGTCCAGGGAGAAAATATAATCCCCAGGCTCCAAAACCAGAACAATAGAGCGAAGAGTTTCCATACGAAACTTGGAGACTCACAAATTTGTTCAAGGACTTGAGGTTGAGAATGGGCCGAGAGGACCCATTTGGTTTCAGGACTAGGAACAGCAGTGAATAGTACCCCTTGCCTCTCTGAGCCAGAGTCACCTGTACTACCACTCCTGTGTCCAGGATGGACTGTACCACCGAACGAAGAGTTTTTGCCTTCACCTGATCCGAAGGGACATCTGTCAGGCAAAAATCGATGAGGGAACGATTCTTCAAGGATATGGCGTATCCGCGAGTGACGATTTCCCTTACCCAGGCGTCGGAAGTGGTCTTCAATCATTCCTAGGTAAACCCTAGAACTCAGCCTCCCACTCTGGGATCCCCACCCCGTCATGCAGCAGGCTTGTCAGTTTTGGAAGCAGGCTGACGGGCAACCCAGGCACATTTAGGCTTGGGCTTAGCGGTTTTGGAAGTGCGAGCCTGTTTCGGGTACGCCTGACCTTTGGCTTTTCCTGAAGGACGAAAGGAGCGAAAGGAAGTACTCTTAACCTTCGGCATCGAAGGAGCAGTACTAGGTAGACACGCTGTTTTAGCAGAAGCTAAGTCAGCCACTATCTTGTTGAGGTCCTCTCCAAAAAGAATGTCTCCCTTAAAAGGGAGCACCTCCAGGGTTTTCTTAGAATCCAGGTCCACAGACCAGGACCGTAGCCATAGGATCCGGCGAGCCAAAATGGGCATAGTAGAAGCCTTGGCCGGCAGAACACCAGCATCAGAAACTGCCTCCTTAATGTAATGAGATGCTGTGACAATATACGAGAGACACGGTCTAGCATTATCAGAAAAGTTGGAAGGCAACTCCGCTTCCACCTCCTGAGCCCATGCTTGAATAGCCTCCGAAGCCCATGTTGCTGCAATAGTGGGCCGATGCACTGCTCCTGCGAGGGTGTAAATCGCCTTTAAGCAACACTCCACATGCTTATCCGTCGGTTGTTTCAGAGAAGTGACGGTAGGTACAGGCAGAGCTGAGGATACCACCAGCCGCGCCACTTTGCAAATCCACCGGCGGGGGTGTTTCCCAATTTTTACTTAGCTCCGCAGCGAGGGGATAGCGAGCCAGCATCTTCTTGTGAAGTGTGAATTTCTTTCCTGGATTTTCCCAGGATTCCTGATGTATGTCAACTAAATGGTCAGAATGAGGGAAGACTTGTTTAACAACCTTCTGACGTTTAAACCTGTCCGGTTTCTAAGAGGTAGCCTCAGGCTCAGGAGTAATTTAAAGAATCAGTCGGATAGCCTCCAATAAGTCAGGAACATCCACCTGTGAGACGGATTCCCCATCAGAAGTATCTGGATCATAGTCTGTGGGGTCAGTATACAAGCCATCCTCATCAGACGAGGTGTCTGGGACCTGGGTGGATTGAGAGGAGGTAATGGCGCACTTAGAGGAACCCTTGGTCTTAGGCGGGCGAGGGTTAGATTTCTGTTTAGTCAATGAGTGGTTCAATTGCTATAACAGTTGATCTGCCCATGGCGGATTAACCACAGGGACAAAATGTGGTTGTACCGGCACGTGAGGTCCCATAGGGAGCGTAAATCCAGTTACCAGCGTACTTAACGTGGAGAAAGTAAACCAAGGCGGGTCATTATGAACCCCTGTTGCTACAGACCCACTGGGGGGTAGAGAACCCCCAGAACCTGATCCCTCTGCTGCTAGGTTTTCCTCTAATGTGTCGGCAGCGTCACCACCACGCATTGTGGGATCAGCCCCAGCTCCGTCGCCCTTTGTAGCTGACATACCTGAAAGCTCAATTCACGGGCAACCCAGTACAATATCAGTAGCCTAATACCTTAACAAAAACCCCCTGTGCAGTGTATTATCACAAACAGAATTCAAGAGGTATATGGCGGCTGAAAATCACAGAAAAAAATACTCAATAAGTATATCCTGTGAAACACCTATATGAACGAATACCCCTGACGCACTTAGCCCCCTGCAGGGTACAGAATAAAGGGACAGCAATCTGAGTGAGATACACATAATGGAAGTCACGCAGCAGCTGTATATGCACACACACAGTCACATGTACAATGCAGAAATTATGACATACAATAAAACTGCACTGGACTAGCAATACTAAGTAATACTGAGTAAAGCTATACAGATTAATAGATATATCAATACACAGTAAAACACTGGATGTATATCACAGGGAACTTGTATTATATTACCCTGAATAAATGCACTGTTTCTTAAGTATTCTACATGTCTGTTGACAGTGCTAAGTGTCCTGTAAAATGCACAGCGCTGACATGCAGGCGGCTTTACAGAGGAGGATTTGCCCAAACAGTCCCAGGATCAGCTCAGCATGTGAAGATGGCGCCCAAACCCTGACAGGGAGTGAGGGAGAGATGCAGATCCAGGGCGGGAACATTTACTCTAAATGGCACCCTGGGGCTACAGGTCAGAGTCTTATCCCCTTGCTGTACTTCACCACCGGGTACTGTGGGCCTTAGTAAAACCGACCTGTGCCCTTGCCCTGGTGGTCTAGTGGCATCCCTGTAGTACCAGTGACCACGCGCAGCACGCCTCCCACCGGCGTGCTGTATAACCCATACTCAGTAGAGTGCGATACAGGGAGAGTTACCCCGCTTCCAGGATTGATCAATATGTCTGAGAACGCTGAGTGGATCCAGACACTTAGTGTACACCGCCACTCCGTGAACCTATAGTGAACACAGACGCCCAAGTGAACACTGATGCACCAGTCACACAGCCGCCTATGCTGCGACTGGGTCCCTTAGTACACAGCGCCTCAGACGTAAGCGGGGAAACAGTTCATGGCGGGAGACTTGGAGGAAACTGGTCATGAACCGGAGGGAGGGGCGACCAGGAGAACGTCTGACTCTCCACTGCTGATATCAACCCTAGAGATCGTGGCCTCATTACTACTCCTTGAGCCTATGATCCTTAAGGGCTAGCGCTGGTGCACTAGAGGTGGCAACCGCGTTAGCAACTGCTTGGTAGTCTCCTCCCAAAGCAATGCAGCTGTGTCTGTATTCCCCCTCTAAGCAGAACCGATGCCTTACCTTCTCCCCATGCTCCAGCCACAGCCTGGTAACGTCTGCTGGACCTGCTAGCACATCTGACACAGACGCCCGCCGAAACAGCATTGTACTCGTGGGTAAATGTTGTCGCGGCCCGGCGGAGAGTTGTTGGAGCAACTGTAAGGTACGTAAAAGACACTTTTTAGAAAGATCACTCAAAAATAAGATTTGAAACCTACCGTTAAATCTGTTTCTCCTACTCCGTAGAGGATGCTGGGGACTCCGTAAGGACCATGGGGATAGATGGGCTCCGCAGGAGACATGGGCACTAAAACAGAACTTTAGGTATGGGTGTGCACTGGCTCCTCCCTCTATGTCCCTCCTCCAGACCTCAGTTAGAGAAACTGTGCCCAGAGGAGACGGACAGTACGAGGAAAGGATTTTTGTTAATCCAAGGGCAAGATTCATACCAGCCCACACCATTCACACCGTATAACTCGGGTAATACGAACCAGTTAACAGCATGAAACAACACAGCCTCAGTCAGAGACTGAACAAAACTGTAACATAACCCTTATGTAAGCAATAACTATATACAAGTCTTGCAGAAGCAGTCCGCACTGGGACGGGCACCCAGCATCCTCTACGGACTAGGAGAAATAGATTTACCGGTAGGTTTAAAATATTATTTTCTCTTACGTCCTAGAGGATACTGGGGACTCCGTAAGGACCATGGGGATTGTACCAAAACTCCCAAACGGGTGGGAGAGTGCAGATGACTCTGCAGCACCGATTGAGCAAACATGAGGTCCTCATCATCCAGGGTATCAAACTTGTAAAACTTTGCAAAGGTGTTTGAACCCGACCAGGTGGCTGCTCGGCACAACTGTAATGCCGAGACGCCTCGGGCAGCCGCCCAAGAAGAGCCCACCTTCCTAGTGGAATGGGCCTTAACCGATTTTGGTAACGGCAATCCAGCCGTAGAATGAGCCTGCCGAATTGTGTTACAGATCCAGCAAGCAATAGTCTGCTTAGAAGCAGGAGCGCCAACCTTGTTGGCTGCATACAGGACAAACAGTGCCTCTGTTTTTCTGACCCGAGCCGTGCTGGCCACGTAAATTTTCAAAGCCCTGACTACATCAAGGGACTCGGAATCCTCCAAGTCTCGCGCAGCCACAGGCACCACAATATGTTGGTTCATATGAAAAGATGAAACCACTTTTGGCAAGAATTGAGGATGAGTCTGCAATTCTGCTCTATCCACATGGAAAACCAGATAGGGGCTTTTGTGAGACAAAGCCGCCAACTCCGACACTCGCCTAGCCGAAGCCAAGGCTAACAACATAACCACTTTCCAAGTGAGATACTTTAATTCCACCGTTTTAAGTGGTTCAAACCAGTGGGACTTAAGGAAACTCAACACCACGTTAAGGTCCCAAGGCGCCACCGGAGGTACAAAAGGAGGCTGAATATGCAACACTCCCTCACAAAAGTCTGTACTTCTGGGAGAGAAGCTAATTCCTTCTGAAAGAAAATGGATAGGGCAGAAATCTGAACCTTAATGGAGCCTAATTTTAGGCCCAAATTCACTCCAGTTTGTAGGAAGTGAAGGAAACGGCCCTGATGGAATTCTTCTGTAGGAGCCTTCCTGGCATCACACAAAGAAACATGCTTCCGCCATATACGGTGATAATGTTTAGCTGTCACATCCTTCCTAGCCTTTATCAGAGTAGGAATGACCTCATCCGGAATACCCTTTTACGCTAGGATCAGGCGTTCAACCGCCATGCCGTCAAACGCAGCCGCGGTAAGTCTTGGAACAGACAGGGCCCCTGTTGCAACAGATCCTGTCTTAGCGGAAGGGGCCACGGATCTTCTGTGAGCATTTCCTGCAGATCCGGATACCAGGCCCTTCGCGGCCAGTCTGGAACAATGAGAATTGTCTGTGCTCCTCTTTTTCTTATGATTCTCAACACCTTGGGGATGAGAGGAAGAGGAGGAAACACATAGACCGACTGGAACACCCACGGTGTCACCAGGGCGTCCACTGCCACCGCCTGAGGGTCTCTTGACCTGGCGCAATACCTCTGTAGTTTTTTGTTGAGGCGGGACACCATCATGTCTATTTGGGGCAGTCCCCACCGACTTGCAATCTGTGCGAAGACTTCCTGATGAAGTCCCCACTCTCCTGGATGTAGATCATGTCTGCTGAGGAAGTCCGCTTCCCAGTTGTCCACCCCCGGAATGAACACTGCTGACAGCGGGCTGACATGATTTTCCGCCCAGCGAAGAATCCTGGTGGCTTCCGTCATTGCCACTCTGCTGCTTGTGCCGCCTTGGCAGTTTACATGAGCCACTGTGGTGATGTTGTATGACTGAATCAGAACCGGTAGATCGCGAAGCAAAGTCTCCGCTTAACGAAGGGCGTTGTATATGGCCCTCAGCTCCAGGACGTTGATGTGAAGACAAGTCTCCTGGCTTGACCAAAGACCTTGGAAGTTTCTTCCCTGTGTGACTGCTCCCCAACCTCAGAGGCTCGTGTCCGTGGTTACCAGAATCCAATCCTGAATGCCGAACCTGCGACCCTCTAGAAGGTGAGCACTCTGCAGCCACCACAGGAGAGATACCCTGGCCCTGGGGGACAGGGTGATCAACTGATGAATCTGTAGATGTGACCCGGACCACTTGTCCAGTAGGTCCCATTGGAAAGTCCTCGCATGGAACCTGCCGAAGAGAATGGCCTCGTAAGACGCCACCATCTTTCCCAGGACTCGAGTGCAGTGATGCACTGACACCTGTTTTGGCTTCAATAGGTCCCTGACCAGAGTCATGAGTTCCTGGGCCTTTTCTATCGGAAGATAAACCCTTTTCTGGTCCGTATCCAGAATCATGCCTAAGAAGGTCAAACGAGTCGTAGGAACCAACTGTGACTTTGGGATATGAGAATCCAGCCGTGTTGCTGCAACACCTTCATTGAAAGTGACACGCTGTTCAACAACTGCTCTCGTGATTTCGCTTTTATGAGGAGATCGTCCAAGTACGGGATAATTGTGACACCCTGCTTGCGCAGGAGCACCATCATCTCCGCCATTACCTTGGTGAAAATCTTCGGGGCCGTGGAAAGCCCAAACGGCAACGTCTGAAATTGGTAATGACACTCCTGTACCGCAAATCTCAGGTACGCCTGATGAGGTGGATAAATGGGAACATGAAGGTATGCATCCTTTATGTCCAGTGATACCATAAAATCCCCCCCTTCTAGGCTGGCGATGATCGCTCTGAGCGATTCCATCTTGAACTTGAACCTTGTCAAGTATAGGTTCAAGGATTTTAAATTTAGAATGGGTCTGACCGAACCGTCCGGTTTCGGGACTACAAACAGGGTTGAGTAATACCCCCTTCCCTTGTTGAAGCAGGGGAACTTTGACCACCACCTGTTGAAGACACAATTTGTGAATCGCATTTAAAACTATCTCCCTTTCTGGGGGAGAAGCTGGCAGGGCCGATTTGGAAAACCGGCGAGGAGGCACCTCTTCGAATTCCAGCTTGTACCCCTGGGAAACAATTTCTATTGCCCAGGGATCCACCTGTGAGTGAACCCAGATGTGGCTGAAAAGTCGAAGACGTGCCCCCACTAGGGCGGACTCCCTCAGCGGAGCCCCAGCGTCATGCGGTGGACTTTGTACAGGCCGGGGAAGACTTCTGCTCCTGGGAACTAGCTTTGGTAGGCAGCTTTTTCCCTCTGCCCTTACCTCTGGCAAGAAAGGACGGTCCTCGTACTCTCTTGTTTCTATTTGACCGAAAGGACTGCATCTGATAATGTGGCGCTTTCTTAGGCTGTGAGGGAAAATAAGGCAAAAAATTTGATTTACCTGCCGTAGCTGTGGAAACCAGGTCTGAGAGACCTTCCCCAAACAATTCCTCACCCCTGTAAGGTAAAACCTCCATATGCCTCTTTGAGTCGGCATCACCTGTCCATTGCCGGGTCCATAGGACTCGTCTTGCAAAAATCGCTATAGCGCTGACTCTAGAACAGAGTAGGCCAATGTCTCTTTGAGCATCTCTCATATATAAGACAGCATCTTTAATATGACCCAGGGTCAATAACATAGTATCCTTATCCAGGGTATCAATTTACAGCGCTAAAAACCCAAGCCGACGCTATCGCCGGTCTGAGTAAGGTACCAGAATGTGTGTAAATGGACTTCAAGGTAGTCTCCTGCTTGCGATCAGCAGGATCCCTGAGGGTAGCCGTATCTTGTGATAGCAGCGCTACCTTTTTGGGCAAGCGTGTCAACGCTTTGTCCACCCTTGGGGCGGATTGCCACCGTATCCTGTCCTTATTCAGGAAAGGATGCACCATAAGAATCCGTTTGGGAATCTGCAGTTTTTTGTCTGGAGATTCCCAAGCCTTTTCAAATAACTCGTTCAGCTCATGAGATGGGGGAAAGGTTACCTCAGGTTTCTTCTCCTTATACATGTGAACCCTCGTGTCAGGGACAGGGGGGTCCTCTGTGATATGCAAAACATCTTTTATTGCAATAATCATATATTGAATACTTTTAGCCAATTTTGGCTGTAACTTTGCATCATCGTAGTCGACACTGGAGTCAGAATTCGTGTCGGTATCCATGTCTACTATTTGGGATAGTGGGCGCTTTTGAGACCCCGAAGGTCCCCGTGACATAGGGGCAGGCAGGGCTTGACACCCTGTACATCCCTTGGACTCAGCTTTGTCCAACCTTTTGTGCAATAAATTCACATTAGCACTTAACACATTCCACATATCCAACCAGTCAGGTGTCGGTGTTGCCTACGGAGACACCACAGTCATTTGCTCCACCTCCTCCCTAGGAGAGCCTTCTACCTCTGACATGCCGACACACGCGTACCGACACACCACACACTCAGGGAATCCTCTTATCTGAAGACAGTTCCCCCTTAAAGCCCTTTGGAGAGATAGAGAGCGAGTATGCCAGCACACACCGAGCGCCAATGACCCAGGGAAAAAACACAATATGTTTACCCAGATAGCGCTGTTATGTATTTTGCGCCAAATTATGTGCCCCCCACTTCTTAAAAACCCTTTAACCGTAAGCAGGGGAGAGTCCGGGGAGCTTCCTCTCAGCGGTGTGCTGTGGAGAAAATGGCGCCGGTGAGTGCTGAGGAACAAGCTCCACCCCCTCAGCGGCAGGCTTCGGTCCAGCTGAAAAATGTCAAAAACCTGGCGAGGGTCTCATATATACAGTGCCTAGCCTGTATATCACTATTTTAAGCCAGATTTGCTGGTCCTTATTGCTGCCCAGGGCGCCCCCCCTGCGCCCTGCACCCTTACAGTGACTGCCGTGTGTGTGCTGTGTGGGAGCAATGGCGCACAGCGTTACCTCTATGAAGATCTGAAGTCTTCTGCCGCCTCTGAAGTCTTCTTTCTTCACATACTCACCCGGCTTCTATCTTCCAGCTCTGCGAGGAGGACGGCGGCGCGGCTCTGGGACGAACGGCGAGGGTGAGACCTGCGTTCCGTTCCCTCTGGAGCTAATGGTGTCCAGTAGCCTAAGAAACAGAGCCTAACATTAAAGTAGGTCTGTTTCTCTCCCCTCAGTCCCTCGATGCAGAGAGTCTGTTGCCAGCAGGCTCCCTAAAAATAAAAAACCTAACAAAATACTTTCTTTTCTGGAAACTCAGGAGAGCTCCCTGTAATGCACCCAGTCTCCTCTGGGCAGAGTAATAAACTGAGGTCTGGAGGAGGGGCATAGAGGGAGGAGCCAGTGCACACCCATACCTAAAGTTCTTTTTTAGTGCCCATGTCTCCTGCGGAGCCCGTCTATCCCCATGGTCCTAACGGAGTCCCCAGCATCCTCTAGGACATAAGAGAAAAAACAGTTAGACTATAAAAATAGATTAAGAAAGCTTATGGCTGCTAAAAACCAGCAGCCACCATGGTCCGGCTCTTGCCGCACCAAAAAACTGATTTGTCTGAGCCAGGAGGCGGGGATATATGGACGGGCCCATTGCATGCTGGGAGGCCGAAAAGCTTTGACCGATTGGTGCAAATCCGCTGTCGCTTCATCATATCCCAATGTTATCCTGTGGATAACCTGTGGACTCAGCCGGAGAGATTTTTATTATTTTGCCAGACACATAGGATTTGAAGACTAAAGAGATGAGAATTACGTATTGAAGACATTTAGGCAATCTGTTGTGATACAGCAATAATCATTTTATCCACACAATTATTGATTTTTACATTTTTTTTTATTTTACAAAAATTTATATCACATCTTCCATGACCCCCTAGCTTTAAGTTCCAAAACATTTTATGGCCCTAAACAGACAAACTGCAGACATGTCCTCCATCATTGCTGCAGTCATGTTATGCAGCCCTTCTAGTCGCGCCTAGTCGTGGACATGTTTACCAACTCTGGGTATGCCCCGTATCATTTTAATCAGCATAGTCTGTACATGTGTCTTATTCACATAGAGACGCATTTTCACCCGACTTTAGCATAGCTGCACAGGAATTGACGACTTACTCGCACCAGGAATCTCGCGGTGCTTGGCGTATTGAGGCTGGATGCATGAGGACGCATCTGTATTCCTAGCGCTAGTAAATATAGATAAAAAATGCCAAATACAGCTAAATTCAATGTGTCACCAATCCACAATGAAAATGAAAACTACAGAACACAGAAATGGAACATTAATGATAGAATTTTTTTTAAATAATGATTTTGGGGTATATTCAATTGAAGTCGGATCCATTTCAACATGAATTTGTCGGAATGGATCCGACAGGACCTATTCACTGAACAGCCAAATCAGACAGGATTTGGCCGTTCCTGACCATCTCAATCCGACTTAAAAAAAAAAAAAAGTCGGATTTAGAGGAGGGTGCTGAGAGGAGGAGACGGTGGAGAGCAGCGGCTACGGCAGCGTAGCCGGAAGATGGGGAACCGCCGCCAGACCTCATGGCAGTGTCCACCCGGTTCCACCAAGTGGGACCTCGCTTGCTGGAGCCAGGTGGACGTTGCCGTGAGCGGCAGCGGTGCTCCACCCTCCTGCTACACTGCTGTAGCCACTGCTCTCCACCCCGTCTCCGCGCTGCTCTCCTCCGTCTACTCCTCTCAGCACCCTCATCTCCATGCGACTTTTTGTAAAGTCGGATTGAGACGGTCGGAAACAGGGCCAAAACCTGTCAGATTTGGCACAGTTTCTGACAGAAGCACACGGATCAGCAGCTATTCCGCCGATCCACGTGCTTTCCACCAAGTCAAATTCCGACATGTCAGATAAAAAAAGCCGGGGATTGAATAGGTCAGAAACCCTTCCAACCTGAAAAAGTCGAAAACTGCCATCTTTCCGAGAAGACGGCAGTTTCGACAGCAATTGAATATACCCCATAATGTATATGTGACATAGAAAAATATTTTGACCACATGTGAACAAAAACAAATTCATAAAAGGAAATGTATTAAAAACAATGAAAGTAAACAGTAAGAATGTTTCCACTAGTTGCAAATAATAATGTGTATAAACATGTCGTCAACATCAGAAATAGAAACCTTTCCAAAGTTTGTCAGCCCTGTTCCATGCTCCTCATATTTTACGCTAATACTCCATCCTATGTTATCCGCTATAATTTCATTGCCGCACTCTTGTAAGACCCAGTGACTGTCCAACTCGTCTGGGGTCCAGAAACCACACCACCACAGCTTCCACAGATGATCATCTTCAAGGTCAAACTTAACACCAATGTTGAGGCTTAATGGAGCCACCACCTCTTTCATAACTGTTGAGGAATGATCTGTGCGGCGGTACACTCAGCGATTTACCGGTTAGAGGTCTACTACCTTTCAGATGAATTTTATGGATTGATAATTATACATGACTGATAACGCATACTTGCAGATATTTGTTATGACTTGTGGGCACAATATTTGCTATGTAACATATACATAGATAATCTATTAGCACTGTTCCATTTCTGTAATTAGAACCCCACCAATACTGAATGAACATCTGTTTTCCGTTGGATACAGAAAACCACATTTACTATTAAACTTCATTCTTTAAAAAAATATAGTCCTTCAAACAAAGCTGGTAGATGCAAGTTAATAGATAGTGCTATGTCATACCTAGTCGCATAAGACAAACCAAAACACTGGATATAGAGGGGTGGAGGATCGGGGGCACGGAGAGTGGACAGGGACACGGGGCCATGTCACCTAGTATCAGGCCTGACAAGTCTCCCGATTGCTCTAGCGGAGATTATTGCTGGAGTGAAAAAATAGGATTTTAATACCTACCGGTAAATCCTTTTCTCTTAGTCTGTAGAGGATGCTGGGGACACCATAAGAACCATGGGGTATAGACGGGATCCGCAGGAGACATGGGCACGTTAAGACTTTGAAAGGGGTGTGAACTGGCTCCTCCCTCTATGCCCCTCCTCCAGACTCCAGTTATAGGAACTGTGCCCAGGGAGACGGACATTTCGAGGAAAAGGATTTATTGTTAAACTAAGGTGAGATACATACCAGCTCACACCTCAAACACGCCGTACAACATGGCATTTAAACAGAACTCCAGTCAACGGCATGAACAATGTCAGCAACAGGCTGACTATAACATAACACAATCCGTGTGTACACATAACTAATAACTACAGATAGAGTCCGCACTGGGACGGGCGCCCAGCATCCTCTACGGACTAAGAGAAAAGGATTTACCGGTAGGTATTAAAATCCTATTTTCTCATACGTCCTAGAGGATGCTGGGGACACCATAAGAACCATTGGGTTTATACCAAAGCTCCAGAACGGGCGGGAGAGTGCGGATGACTCTGCAGCAACGATTAACCAAACATGAGGTCCTCATCAGCCAGGGTATCAAACTTGTAAAATTTCGCAAAAGTGTTTGAACCCGACCAAGTAGCTGCTCTGCAAAGTTGTAATGCCGAGACCCCCCGGGCCGCCGCCCAGGATGAGCCCACCTTTCTGGTAGAGTGCGCCTTCACTGATTTCAGTAACGGCAATCCAGCCGTAGAATGAGCATGCTGAATCATATTACAGATCCAGCGCGCAATAGTCTGCTTGGAAGCAGGCGTCCCAATCTTGTTGGCAGCATACAGGACAAACAGAGCTTCCGTTTTCCTAAGTTGAGCCGTTCTGGTGACATAAATCTTTAAGGCCCTGACAACGTCGAGAGATTTTGACTTCGCGGAGGCGTCAGAAGCCACCGGTACCACAATAGGCTGGTTCATGTGGAACGATGAAACCACCTTCGGCAGAAATTGTTGACGAGTCCTCAACTCTGCTCTATCTTCATGGAAGATTAAATAAAGGGCTCTTGTGAGACAAAGCCGCTAACTCGGACACCCGCCTTGCGGATGCTAAGGCCAATAGCATGACCACTTTCCAAGTGAGAAATTTCAACTCCACCTTCTGTAAAGGTTCAAACCAATGTGATTGAAGGAAATGCAACACCACGTTAAGATCCCATGGTGCCACCGGGGGCACAAATGGAGGTTGGATGTGCAAAACGCCATTCACGAAAGTCTGAACTTCTGGAAGGGAGGCCAATTGTTTTTGAAAGAAAACCGATAAGGCCGAAATTTGTACTTTAAATCGAGCCTAACTTTAGGCCCGCATCCACACCTGCTTGCAAGAAATGGAGAAAATGCCCTAGCTGAAATTCTTCCGTAGGAGCCTTCTTGGATTCACACCAAGACACATATTTTCTCCAAATACGGTGATAATGTTTAGACGTTACTCCTTTTCTAGCCTGAAGAAGAGTGGGAATGACTTCACTGGGAATACCCTTTCGGGCTAGGATCCGGCGTTCAACCGCCAAGCCGTCAAACGTAGCCGCGGTAAGTCGCGATATACGCACGGCCCCTGCTGTAACAGTTCCTCTCGTAGAGGAAGAGGCCAGGAATCTCTTATGAGTAATTCCTGAAGATCTGGATACCAAGCCCTCCTTGGTCAGTCCGGAACAATGAGGATCGCCTGAACCTTTGTTCTCTTATGATCTTTAGCACCTTTGGAATGAGTGGAAGCGGAGGGAACACATACACCGACTGAAACACCCATGGTGTCACCAGCGCGTCCACTGATCTTGCTTGAGGGTCCCTTGACCTGGAATAATATCTCTGAAGTTTCTTGTTGAGGCGAGACGCCATCATGTCTATTTGAGGAATTCCCCAAAGACTTGTCACTTCTGTGAAGACCTCTTGATGAAGACCCCACACTCCTGGATGGAGATCGTGTCTGCTGAGGAAGTCTGCTTCCCAGTTGTCCACTCCTGGAATGAAGATTGCTGACAGAGTGCTTGTATGTCTTTTCGCCCAGCTGAGAACTTTTGTGGTCTCTGCCATTGCCGCTCTGCTCTTTGTTCCGCCCTGGCGGTTTATGTGCGCTACTGCTGTTATATTGTCCGACTGTATTAGGACGGGTAGGTTGCGAAGAAGATGTTCCGCTTGAAGAAGAAGACCGTTGTAAATGGCCCTTAACTCTAGAAAGTTTATGTGTAGACAAACTTCCTGGCTTGACCATTTTCCCTGGAAGGTTTCCCCCTGTGTGACTGCTCCCCAGCCTCGGAGACTCGCATCCGTGGTTACTAGGATCCAGTCCTGGATCCCGAACCTGCGTCCCTCTAGGAGGTGAGAGCTGTGCAGCCACCACAGGAGCGAGATTCCGGTCTTGGAAGACAGGATTATTTTCCGATGCATGTGCAGATGGGATCTGGACCACTTGTCCAATAGGTCCCACTGAAACACTCTGGCATGGAATCTGCCAAATTGAATGGCCTCGTAGGCCGCCACCATCTTCCCCAGCAATCAAGTGCATTGATGGATTGATACTCTCGCTGGTTTCAGAATTTGTTTGACCAAACTCTGAATTTCCAGAGCCTTCTCTTCTGGAAGAAAAACTCTCTGTAATTCTGTGTCCAGAATCATTCCCAAAAACAACAGCCGTTTTGTCGGATTCAACTGTGACTTCGGCAAGTTTAGGAGACAACCATGTTGTTGCAGAACTGTCAGGGAGAGCGCAATGTCCTGCTCCAGCTTGTCTTTGGATCTCGCCTTTATCAGGAGATCGTCCAAGTAAGGGATAATTGTGACTCCTTGCTTGCGAAGGAGAACCATCATTTCCGCCATTACCTTGGTGAAAATCCTCGGAGCCATGGACAGACCAAACGGCAACGTCTGAAATTGGTAATGACAAACCTGAATAGCACACCTCAGGTAAGCCTGATGCGGAGGATATATGGGGACGTGTAAGTAGGCATCCTTTATGTCGACCGACACCATGAAATACCCTTCCTCCAGACTGGAGATCACTGCTCGGAGAGATTCCATCTTGAATTTGAATTTTCTTAGGTAAAGATTTAGGGACTTTAGGTTCAGAATTGGTCTGACCGAGCAGTCTGGTTTCGGGACCACAAACAGGCTCGAATAAAAGCCTTCTCCCTGTTGTGACGGGGGATCCCAGAGAATGACTTGATTCAGACACAGCTTTTGTATTGCATCGCATACTACCTCCCTGTTCGGAAGAGAAGCTGGTAAGGCCGATTTGAAAAATCGTCGAGGGGGAACGTCTTGAAACTCCAGTTTGTACCCCTGGGACACTATTTCTAAAATCCATGGGTCCAGGGCCGAACGAGCCCAGAATTGACTGAAGAGCTTGAGACGTGCCCCCACCGGTGCGGACTCCAGCAGAGGAGCCCCAGCATCATGCGGTGGCTTTGGCAGAAGCCAGGGAGGACTTCTGCTCCTGGGAACCTGCCACGGCCAGAGATCTTTTACCTTTTCCTCTTCCTCTATTAGCAAGGAATAACCTCAGCATTTTTTGTATTTATTTGGCCGAAAGGACTGCATCTGCAAGTGGTGAGCTTTCTTTTGTTGTGGAGGGACATAAGGCAAAAATGACGACTTATCCGCGGTAGCCGTAGATACCAAATCAGCAAGACCTTCACCAAACAAGACACCACCTTTATATGGGAGAGATTCCATATTTTTGAGTCGGCATCAGCATTCCATTGATGAATGCCCTCCTAGCTGAAACCGCCATGGCTTTGGCTTTTGATCCCAAAAGGCCAATATCTCTCGCCGCTTCCTTTAGGTAGGCTGCAGCGTCCCGGATATAACCCAGCGTTAAAAGGATGCTATCCCTATCTAGGGTATCTATATCAGATGACAAGTTATCTGCCTACTTTTCGATAGCACTACTCCCCCACGCAGATGCAATAGTTGGTCTGAGTAGTGTACCTGTAGTGACGTAAATGGATTTGAACGTATTTTCCTGTCTACGATCCGCAGGATCCTTAAGGGCTGCCGTGTCAGGAGACGGTAAAGCCACCTTTTTAGACAACCATTATAGAGCCTTGTCCACAATGAGAGGTGACTCCCACTTTTCTCTATCCCCAGAGGGGAACGGATACGCCATCTGAATCCTTTTGGGAATCAGAAACTTTTTGTTAGGATTTTCCCAAAGGGTGCTCAGTTCATGAGAAGGAGTAAACGTTACCTCAGGTTTCTTTCCCTTATACATACAGACCCTACTATCAGGAATAGCAGGGTCCTCAGTGATATGCAACACGTCTTTTATTGCCACAATCATGTACTGAATGCTCTTTGCCAATTTTGGGTCTAATCTGGTATCACTATAGTCGACACTGGAGTCAGTGTCCGTGTCGGTATCTGTGTCTGCCAACTGAGCAAACAAACGTTTGTGACCCCGAGGGGGTCTGGACCTGTGATAACACATCCTCCACAGATTTCTTCCATGCCTGGTACTGAGAATCAGATCTATCTAATCTCTTATTAATAAGAGCTACATTAGCATTCAACACGTTTACCCAATCAGGAGTCGGCGGTGCCGACAGGGTCACTCCCACAGCCGTTTCTGTCCCTAACACAGTCTGCTCCTGGGAAGAGCACTCCGCCTCAGACATGCCGACACGTGCGTACCGACACCCACAGACACACTGGGCAAAAAGGGGACAGACCCACAGTAAAGCCTGTCAGAGAAACACAGAGGGAGTTTGCCAGCTCACAACCCAGCGCTTATCCCGGTTCTGAAACTATAATATAAAATATGGCTTAGACCCTGCAGCGCTTTTATAATAACTTATTTTAGCACCAAATTAACTGTGCCCCCCCCCCACCCCATTTTGCACCGTTACTTGTACAGCAGTGGTGAGGAAGGACCAGCGTCTCTGCAGCTCTGTGAAGAGAAAATGGCGCTGATGAGAGCTGTGAGGGCTAAGCCCCGCCCCCTTCATGGTGCGCTTCAGCCCCGCTATTTTTCAATATAATTATACTGGCGGGGTTAAGGATTTAGTGCCTAGGCACTTTCAATCACACTTTGCCAGTCTCAAATGAGTTTTATGCTGCCCAGGGTGCCCCCCCCCCCCCTGCACCATGTAGTGCCGCTGTAAGTGGAAGCATGGCGCGCAGCGCGATCGCTGTGCGGTACCTCATAAGCCGTCACTGAAGTCTTCTATCTTCTTCTACTCACCTGTCTTCTGACTTCTGGCTCTGCAAGGGGGTGACAGCGGGCTCTGGAAATGAACCCCTAGGCGTACCTAGTGTTCCAAACCCTCAGGAGCCAATGGTGTCCTGTAGCCAAGAAGCAGAGCCTTTAAACTCACTGGAAGTAGGTCTGACTTCTCTCCCCTAAGTCCCACGATGCAGGGAGACTGTTGCCAGCAGTGCTCCCTGAAAATAAAAAACCTAACAAAGTCTTTTCCGAGAAACTCAGTAGAGCTCCTCAGTGTGCATCCAGTCTGCCTGGGCACAGATTCTAAACTGGAGTCTGGAGGAGGGGCATAGAGGGAGGAGCCAGTTCACACCCTTTTCAAAGTCTTAAAGTGCCCATGTCTCCTGCGGATCCCGTCTATACCCCATGGTTCTTATGGTGTGCCCAGCATCCTCTAGGATGTATGAGAAAATAAAATCTTCCATAGACTGCAAAGCTGTGTACACCTTATCCAATACTCGGGTGGAACAGACGATTTTCGACTGCTTGGTCCGATCGTCCCAAAGTGAGAAACCAGCACCCAGGACTGATTATCATTTAAAAACCGTTTGAACTACGCATCTCATCTGGTGTGTTACATGGCATATTATCAGAACCAATAAGCAATTATTGTGCACATCTTGTAGCATTGTCCATGATCTGACTGATCTGACAGGCATGCACGCCCTATAGTTCATTTAAAAAAGTCATCTATGATCTTTAGAATTATGATCCTTCAGATAGGAACAATAATTCAGTAGTGTGTACACTGGAAATCAAATGTTATCAAGAACATTTCATCGCTCAGAAAATCGTAGATTGCGAGGATAATCTTTCAGACGTGTTCCTAGCTTAAGCTCCACTGGAACAGGATGTGATGTGAATTCCTACACATTCTCTGCAAATCAATGCAGAATGTGTCCTATATAAAGAGCCATTAAGAAAATAAAGTGTGGCTTTGCCCCGCATTGACTTGTGACACCTACAGAAGAACACACCACCTCTGCCAGTACACACAAGCAGTAAAATAAAATAAAAAATGCCATGTTTAATTAGGCAGGATTTTAAGAAGCATACATATATACACACAGACACAACTGAAGCCTGTCTCACTTCTAAACCTTACTGCATACTTATCCAAGTTTTTGCACTATGAAAATCCTGATGGGCAAAGTAGATATTAGCTGCAGTTTTGGATAACGATCTCACAATTAGCTGTAAGACGATCACACATAATCAGATGCTGCTCATTGTATCACTTAACTGATCAGTTCTCTATCTTGTCCTGATCATCATCAATAGCAGTGGTGAGTATAAAGGGTAAAGGAACGTGCACAACCCCCTTCGGGGGAAAGCACCAGTTTTGAAAATCTATACCTCCCAATAGGGTATGGAAAGAAATTAGGTTTTTTTCCCCTCTAAGGAAGCTTAAGCCATTTAGTCCAGGAGTTGCTATTTGGTTCATAGAAACAGGAAGACGCTATTCCAATGACTAAAATAATCTAAGCCGTTTCATTTATCCTATTTCTTTTTACCAAAGGTCTAAATTTGAAAGGTCAAGAAGCCTTCAAAAAGTTCTAGATTCCATCTCACTATTTTGCTACAGATCCTGTAACTCGCAACGCCAGACTACGTACTGAATCTGTATTTCTGCAGGGTGGAAAAGGTCTCAGTTTAGGGCTTATGTGAGCCACACTTTTTAAAAAAAAGTGTTATTCTTCATTGATTTGCAAAAATGTATCAGCTGCCATTGATGGTCAAGAAGGGGGGAATGGAAATTCCACCTTAACAGTAACCGCTATTATGGCTTGATTTTCATTGTGAACTTCTATCTCTATTTCCTATAAAACAAACCAGTTGTGTTACTTCTAGCTGTGCCGTGCCTTAGCTATCTCTTTTGCTAAGCACTAACACACTGTGGAATGCTTTCACACCAAGAGATGATGCCCAAGGTGGGCATTACCCATATCTTGCCTACATGCGGAGAGAGGGGGATGAGGCAAGAAATAATAGGGACTTCTTGTTTTGGGGGGAGAACACACAAGGTAGACAGTGCCCCCTTAATGTAACCAAATGCACTCTGCTTCTTGAAACCAGTGCATTAAGGCACAACTGGAGTTTGGTTACAGCAGCCGCAGATGTTTTAGTGTAATAACACAGACTGGATCCTTCTGTCGCGATTATTTGTCTCTGCTCTTTCCACGTTGCTTATTAGTTGGTTCCTTTACAACAGTCAGAGTTTTTCCAGTTTCTGATGTGCCGGACTTGTCCTTTTGAGAAGGTCGACTTTTTGGTTGTTCTTTCCTCCCCACCGGAATCCCCTTTTCCCTCAGGGCCCTCATCATTTCCTCTTGCTTCATCATCAACAGAATCTCACGACTCCAGATCAAGATGTTAAAACCTTGAACAAAGATGGAGAACAGAATTTGGGACATTGTTTATTTCAACTGAACAAAATACTGCGTCTTTTCATCTTCATAGAGAGCAATAGAGTCACTCAGAGCAGGAGCGAAACTAGGATTGGTCACCTGGAGCAAGTCAGTAATTAAGACAGATCGATCCTAATTCTCTTTAGACCGAACAAACAAGGGGCCTAATTCAGATGCGGTTGCAAGCGGCTATAGGTCCAAGTCAGACCTAGTCGCTGATGTGCAGCAATTTTTGCACATCTGTGCATGCACGTACGCCAGTATGAGCATGTGCAAGGTCCTAAGCTGCATACTCTGCAGAAAGCAGTTTACGAGCTGGAGGGTGGCAGGAACGGGGTGTCGACACCGCATTTTGTGGGCATCAACGCTCCGTTTAAGGGGCCGTTGCTGGGGCGGGTCGCAGCTGCTGCGTGATGTCACACGCAGCAGCTGCAACCAAAAACATGGCAGGTAGCCGTCTGCTTTCGCAGCTAGGCTGCATAGGCAGAGGGCTACTTGACACATGCACCCACCCCACGTCAAAGATTTTGATCGTAGATGTGCGTTTTTTTACTTTGCATGCGTCTAAGCCGCAGTGCGTATGTGCAGCAAGTGAATTTCAACAGTGGTCACACCGAGGAATTAATCGCAAAGTGAGTGACAGGAAGACAGCGTTTGGGGGGAGGGAATGGGGTGTGTTCGGCATGTTATGGCATTTCCGGCTGCGTTTTCTGGGTGGCCATAAATTAGCAGTTGTGATCTTACTTGCTGCTGGAGAGACCTCTGCGTCCCGGGAGAGCAGCTCAGCCCGCGCGTCTACAGAGGCTCTCAAGACTCTGCGACAATGCTACTGATGTATCAGCAATAATACGCTGTTGGACAGAAATTGTGAGACAGCAGTGGCGTCCCTATGCTCGGGTTAGCTTCTGCCCACATTAGTATTTAATCGCAATTACGTACGCCAAAAGATAGCAGCTGTGCAACCACATCTGAATCAGGCCCAAGGAGCACATGAATGCCGTTTAATATGCTATTCACTGTAAGCAGGCACATAACGAAATAAGAACAAAAAGAAAAAGATGCTCTGCGCTCCAAGAATCACTTATAATTGATTAATTAGTTAGTTAATTAAGTGCAGTCTAACAGGGTGAATAATTGACTCAATGCAACTCATTTTAAAAAACAGATAATTTTATCAGAATGTTATGTTAAACAGACACACAGCTAAAGAAGCAATTGATACATGAAACAGGTTAAAAAAAACCAAAAGTGATTCTTGGAGCGCAGAGCATCTTTTTCTTTTTCTTTTTCATTAAATCCCATTTCAGTCTAACCAGCTGTTTTTGCTCAGCAGCTCCATAACTCACTATTTTTTTTAATATCTCTATTTAATAACTTTACTACTACATATAGCGCCAGGTTATACAGTTTGAGATTATTCTCTAACTGTATTCACATAACGAAATAATGACAATTATTAAAAGAATAGCATTATTTAAAAAAAAATATTGATCCATAGGTATTGCATTTTGACAGCAGAATCACTATGGCATGAATGGGAGTACACCAAATTAATTCACACTCACTTAAGAGTACTATAGATGCCCGTTCAGAAATGTGCAGCATTGAGAAAAGGTCATGTCACGTTGCCCTAAAGGTGTGTACACACGGTGAGATCCTTGCTATGCCCGATTTTCACTTGCGATTTCCCTTGAACTCCCTGGAGCCCAGATAGCACAGATTTTGACTAACTTTTCTTGATATGCACTAGGTGTGCTTACGATTTTGGCTTATGTGAGATTTTGGCTTATGTGAGATGTCATTCACATGTGAGATGAACTAGATCGGATTGACTTGCCTGCACAGTCTATCTTTTCTTGCGATGCCGACCTGGCGGGACCGCGCATTGGGATCGCAAGGTGACTTTCACCTTGTGATATGCACTAACTTTTCTTGCGATTTTGACTATATAGCCAAAATCGAAAGAAAATATCTCACCGTGTGTACACACCCTAAGTCCTGGGGCGGGAGGTTAATGAGTCTGAGTCTGGTGCCGTGCGGGATGCCGGCCAAACTTGGACATTTTTTAAAAGTAGTAATTATTTACAAAGGTTTATTTTAGCCTTGTAAATGATTGCCCCTTTAAAAAAAAAAAACACGACATACAAGTTCGGCTGGCAGCCCACATGGTGCGGAACTCACTTCTTTACATCTTACCCAAATGTAAGAATCCACGTTTTTTCTCTTCATTATTCCCCCCCTTCCTGAATTTCCTTTCCTGCTCATCTTTCCTCAATGCTATTTCCTGTAGTTTTAAAATGGGACTGGTAAGCAGAAAAGCGGTGGAAGACAGGATAGTGGGACTTGCGAATAGATGTTCTATATGGAAGACTTCTTTTCCACCCTCAAACAGTTTTAAGTGCTTCCCCTCATTGGTGAAGAGGTTGTGAGGGAACTAGACTCTTTTGGCAAATTTGCCCTAAAATCATTTGTCTTTCGTACAACCTGTCTACTCTTATTTCTAAGGTCATCTTAACACCAATCTCTCAAGACCAGGGGACCTTGTTAGGCTTGCCAATTGAGGGTCTGTCTAGAATCTGCCCTCACAGATCCCCAATACAACCAGATGCTGATAGCTAGTCACTAGAGAGAGAAAAAACAAAAACGCCTCTTCAACAATTTAGAACCCAGCGTCATGGTAAGAAAGTCCACAAACCTTAACAACAAAGCCCAAAAAGGCACCCGAATAAGACTCCTGTGACACCACTATTATACTTGTAATCCCCAAACCTCACCAATAACGGGATGGCATACCTCCAAGATAATCCTTTCCAGGAGGGACACAATTCTCTGTTCCAGGACTCCCCTCCAAATTTAAAATTGTCCTCACCTGTGTTGAAACACCTTTGTTATCAATTAACCTGTTCAAAGCAGGTAAGGGCAATCCTAAATTAAGAGGGAAGACCAGGAACAGAGCATTGTGTCCCTCCTGGAAAGGGTCATGTTGGGAAATATGGGTTGGGTGTGAAATCCTGGGACTTGGCATGCCATCAGTCACAAACCAGATAGCAGAACCCCTACTGCAGCCTAACCCTAACCATCCCCTCCCGCAGCCTAACCATAACCCTCCCCCTAGTGCCTAACCACTATACTTACCCGTCGGGGTTTTGAGTGTCTGGATTCCACTGCCAGGATTCTGATATTGACTATGGGGGTAATTCAGACCCGATCGCTGGGCTGGGTTTTTTGCTGCCCTGCGATCAGATAGTCGCAGCCTACAGGGGGAGGATTAAATCGCTGGGCAAGTGTGCGTTCGGATGTGTAGTAGAGCTGCACAAACTGATTTTGTGCAGTCTCTGCGTAGCCCAGGACTTACTCATCCGCTGTGATTGTTTCCTGCTGATTGGGGCCGGAGCAGACGTCAGACACCCTCCCTTCAAACGCTTGGGCACGCCTGCGGTTTTCCAGACACTCCCTGAAAACTGTCAGTTGCCACCCACAAACGCCCTCTTCCTGTCAATCTCCTTGTGAACGCCCATGAGAATGGATCCTTCGCACAATCCTGTCACTGACCGGCGATCCCCGTTGCTCTGGTCCGTCGCGCCTGCGCATTGCGGCTCAGACGTATGCGCAGTTCAGATCTGATCGCACTATGTGTGAAAAGGCACAGCAGCGATCAGGTCTGAATTACCCCCTATATCCCCCAATAACAACCTTTCAGACCTTGCTTGGTAATACAGTAATGTGATGGATTGCGTTCCTTTCTTTCCTTTTGGCAGGCTTGTCCGGACCCTTGGTTCTAGCAGCAGTGTGTGTGTGCGTCCCCCTGTCCTCCTCACAACTGCTGTATTTGTACATACATTTTCGGTCTGAAAAAAAAAAATGCTTACCCATTCCGGATGCTAAAAGGTCTCCCATTGGATTGAACTTGTTCAGCTACAAAGAAAAAAGAGAAAAACAAAAAAGCAAAAAAACAATTACAGTATGTACTACTCCCTAGAAAGCGTAAATGGGACAAGAGCAAGGTATAATAAGTTATGGCAGAAGGAGGAATAGATCGGATGAAATAGCCTAAGGATTTTGCTACAATGGCTGCACGTCGCTGTCCTAACTTTTTCCAGTGTTTTGAACAGAGGTTGCCAAGTTTACTACGTGAAGAGTTCAGAAGTCACTTTTGGAAAGGGGACAACAATGTATATTATTTTAATGTCACATCTTACGGTCAAATTTCATTTGGGCAATATGTTTATATTACCCTGGTACCGGAAGCCCTGGGGTACCAGCAAAGGCCAACATGCTAATCAGCTAGGAAGGAACCAGCACACGTTTGTTCTCCCTCCCCTCCCTAGGGTTCAGACCCAATGTGGAATAGTCTAGGACAGTGATCACCTACCCGCCGCTCGTGAGCTACCGGTAGCTCATCGTAGTATTTTCGGTAGCTCACAGAGCGCACAGGCTTGGCCAGTCACTGGCACTCCTCTCCTCCTCCCTTCATTTCTAATATGGTGCCGGCCATCAGTCAATCAGAGATCGCGAACCGGCAGCGGCGGCACCTGATTGGCTCACTTACCGGCGCCATATTTCAAATGCCCGTCGCGGAGACTGTCACTCGTCCCTCACCGCGGAGCTGCTTTCCGAGTCCGGACTTCAGAGGAGAGGCGCGCGCCCTTCCGTCCATCATACAGGAGCAGCTCCAGCGGCAGTGGAAGAATCCAGCAGCGGTGAGCACTGCGGGGGGCTCTGTATCTGGCAATGCGGGGGGGGGCATGATGTGTGTATCTGGCATTGCTGGGGGGTATTACTGTTGCGAGACCACACCCACTTTCACAGGAATGCGCGCGCATTGGGGGGAGCTCTTCCAGAAGTTTTATGTTCCGAAAGTAGCTCACACTCCAATCAAGGTTGGAGACCACTGGCCTAGGAGGAAGGCGACACCCTGCTTGTGTGTCACAACAGTTACACACTACTTAAGATAGAGGTACACACTATGCAGATGGATCCACAATCCGGTGACATACTCAGTTGATTTGGTAAGCATACGCACTTAACCAATTGGCTGCTCAATATGTCTGGCCACAAGACACAGCTGGGTGGGCATTTGAATTTGCCCACCCTTCTGCAATGTAGGTGCATGCAGCCAGTGTACAGGGGCAGACGGGTCGCCTGTACACACAGCCAGACATCTGCAAAATTGACATTGGCTGTGCTACAGGGCTTACGCAGGAGAGGCAGTCAATTTACTGGCTGTCAGGATCCTGGCTGTCAGGATACAGATGCCGAAATCCCGGCACCCGGTGAAATACTGGGCTGGAATCAACACTTGGGTGGCGGTCCACGCCACCACCCAAAGGGGGATAACCCTGAGGCCGCCACTGGGCCCAAAGCGTGGCAAGCGTAGCGAGCCCGCGAGGGGACACGCTGCACTCGCCGCCAGTATTCTGGCTGCAGGGATCCCGGCGTCTGTCTCCTGGCTGTTCGGACCTCGGCGTCGGCCTCCTGACCGCCAGGATATCATACTGATCCGCTACGCAGTATGTCTGAATGCCGTTGTTCACACCCATCGATGATCTACAGTAATATCGCCCATACGTTGGAACACGTTGTATAAGTGTGTACCCAGCTTAATACATGCATCACCATACACGCCATGCACAAGGAACACAGCCTCACCGAGACAATGCCAGACGCATAGGGATCATAGAGCTGACAGACTATGTTGCCACTTTGCCCATCAAACACATCCACGGTACGCAGCTCATCTGCCGTATACCCTGGGAACTGAGGGTCTGGGTAACGTCCAGCAACTATTAAGTCATAACGAGGATGCCACGCGGCCTGGATATAAAAGAGAAACATCGTCCATTACAGCACAATATACTGATAAATACCATCACAGTAGTCAGTCTCCCAAACAGAACGTGTTCATTAGAGTAGGAACCCAAGCACAGACCTTTATGGCAGTGAGGTGCTGGAACTGGCGATGTGGGTGTGGAATGATACGCTGGGGCACTGACCAATCATATGCTGAGTAAACTCGGATTTCGCTGTGCTGGTCAGTGGTCAGAAGTTTGGCTCCATCCGATGGACTGAAATAAGCTGCAAAGAACATATAAAACAGTGGAACTCGCCGTATCAGGGCTAATTGGGTACTGGCATTAGCCTGAGGTAGTAAGAAGGACAGCTGCAGATGTGTCAGGCTCGGAATCAGGCCCTAGGTCAGGGGATCCCAACAATACAGAAGGAGGAACGGAGTAATCTACACAATTCATGTTTTATATTCATTACATTTCATGCAGCATGGCCCTCTCTCCCCTGTATCCTAAATCTAATGATGTGGTAGAGCACTGTGGTTCCGGTATGAAAGATAGATAGTGTCTAGTTAGACAGTCAATAGATAGACACCATATGTTAGACAGACATTAGGTCGACAGGGTCAAAAGGTCGACAGGTCAAAAGGTCGACATGGAAAAGGTCGACAGGTCAAAAGGTCGACAGGGTCAAAAGGTCGACATGAAAAAGGTAGACACCATGTTTTTTGTATTTTTGTGCTTTGTGTGGATAGTTTTGTCATCTGGCACCCCAAATGCAGAAAGGCATACGCTCGCCACGCTTCGGGCACGGTGGCTCCCTGCGCTCGCCACAAGGTTTATAACCAACTCTATGCCGACATGGATAGAGAAAGTATGAAATAATCCCAAAACATGTTAAATAAAAAAACACACATTTGTCTATCTTTTTATGTCGACAATTATCATGTCGACATTTTGACCTGTCGACATTTTGACCTGTCGACATTTTGACCTGTCAACATTTTCCATGTCGACCTTTTGACCCTGTCGACCTAATGTCTGCCTAATATATGGTGTCTATCTATTGATTGTCTAACTAGACACTGTCTATCTACTAAACGGATAGGTAGCACTGTATGTACACAAGTTATGCTGCTCTCTGTGCTATACTCTACTTATGTAGTATGTTATGTGTTACCCCTATGTACGATGCTGCAGAACCCTTGTAGCTCTATATAAATGAAGATTATTCACCAGCAGGCTTTGACTTGACAATGAATTGAATAACATAATAACACAACATTACCAGAGTTCACGCCACGAGCATGTGTCAGTGTATGCAGGCAACTAGACTTGTCCTTGATGTTTCTCAAGTCCCAGAGCTTGACTGTCTGATCCACAGAGGCTGTGGCCAGGAGCCAGTCACATCGAGGGTTAAATTCCACATGTGTCACTTTCTTCTTGTGCAGCCTCAATTTAAAGATCTGAAAAAACGGAAAGGAATTCTTTATTCATCTCGGATCAATAACCTAGATCAGGTACATAACACAGCATCTATGCCAGGACTGCAAGATCAGCCAGTACACACCTCTTTTCCACACGTCTCCAGGAGCACCACGTTTCCCACGTTATCCCCAGTCACTACACACTGCTGGCTAGCGGAGACGTCCAGGCTGCAGTACCACATGCTAGGAGAGAACACTCAATCATTCAGTTATTTTGTAACAGTTTCCCTTTATGCCTCAATAACCATTCTCAAATCCACTGTTGTGAGGCTACAGGTGCTAATAGTTTCTGCTGGTAACTTAGGGAAGCAGTCATGGACATTGTCTCTCGCTGCCAAACCCCGGTGACGTCACTGCACACAAATGCAGTGCCAGCGCTTGGAGGATTTCATCTCCAAGCACTGGCTCTTCCTATGTTGTGGAACTGGTCCCATCGGCCCAGGTTACCCGTTCACACTGAACCACAACCCGGGTTGAACCAGTATTCAACCCTGGGCACTACCCGTGTAGAAGGACCCTTTCAGACCGCAAAATCCCAAATTGCTGTGCGTTCACGTACAATAATCCGCTGTATTTTTTGCTAGTCTGGGGTATTATTCATAGGTAAAGCATCGTAACACCTTCCACCCCATCCTATAGATTGCCAAAATCTGAAAACCCTAGGTAACTGGCTTCAGTTATCACAACTTCCACCAGAGCAAAGCCGGGTACTGCGCCTAGTTATATACAGTATAAGGGTCATTACATCTACAATACAGGATAATGTAAAGGGGGCGCCATTTTGGTATACCCCCTTTTATATAAAACATGCCCCTCTAATACACCTTTCAGACATCAGACCCGAGATATTACTGTGTCTAGCACGCCGGCAAATTCCCGGGTCTGATTTCATTGATACATACCAAAATCCCAGGTTGCTGTGCGTTCAGGTTAATCAAGCCGAGATTTTGATGCAAGTCTGAAAAGGGTATAACAGGCTGTGTAGTGAACCAAAAACCCACCCGATCACATTGCAGACCACCTATACTTGCTGCAGCGCCATCACAGCTCATATCACTGTACAATACTGCGCTACAGTACGGAGATGACCATGTTGGCTACACAGGTGCGGAGTGCAGGTTATATTAAGCAAAGTTGTCCTTTAATGTCACAACGGCTTGTACAACATTAACCATTATACGCCTCAGACAATGCCACAAGGTAAAGTACTTCAACCTGTATGCACTACTATTAATAAAGCAGAATGGGAGCACTTCCATGATCATACGTGTTTTTGTCTGTTTAACACTATTAAGCCGGCCTCCCCCAGTGCAACCAGGATATTTTAGAGTAAAGTGTAACCATTGCTGACAGAGAAGAGTCAGAAATACAAGTCGGATGTCCTTGTTCCTGCATTATGGTGGCTATACACTTATGCGACCACCCGGCAGCAGCATCGCATATGATACATCGTATGCAGTGTGTGTGTGTGTGGCCCAAGGCAAGGCTGCCGGTACAATATATCTATAGTACAGTACTTCTGATCTAGGGGCTCCGATCCGATACTCATGGGACCACGGATCAGAGGTAAAACACATGCGATTATTCTAGTTTTCATCCGATTTATCGTCCCGAAACGTCGGAATTGGATGACATCGGGCAAAATCGCACAAGTGTATGGGCACCTTTACATGCACATAAATAAAGGACAATTGCCCATCTGCAGCCAGACCACCCCATCCGTACACTTAATAGCAGTCACCATGGCCATCGGGCACTTTCTCCAGCCTTGAGACATCTGCTAAGTTAAGATTTTATTTTCAAGAACCCACTGGTTTCCCCAACAGACGCTTTCCCACCATCCATGCAATGTACAGGATAAAGCCTCTTACGCCCAGTCTTCTGTGTTTGTAAACATCTGTACAGTGCGTCCGCACAAGTCCTGCAAGATGGTGCTACCCGCTACGGAGGAGGTGTACAGCTGATTGGGATTGAATGGATCAAACTTCATTCCTGTAATACAGCCTCCTGCTCCAATCTGGGAAACAGAAGAAAGGCGATGAGACACTACATACAGACCAGCTGTGAATACTCCACTCATGCTGCACTTTCCAGACTTACACCAGGGATTAAAGTGTTATTAAGTTCCTCATAGTCCCACAGAATGATGTCCCCGCCTTTTGACCCCACGGCCACTGTAGTTGGCTGAGTTGGATGCCACTCAAGCGTTGTAACTCTCCTGTCAAAGGGACTGTTCGTTCGGTAGAGAATATAAGAGGCCAGAGATCGCAGGAACGGAGTCTGCAGGTACTGGGACGAGACACACCTAATAAAGCATCTGCAGACAGGCAGCAAGCAAGGCATACACTTATGATAGATATGCAGAGCTGCCTGATAACTTACCTTGGCGCGCACATTTCCACCTACTGTACTCCTGTACAGATAATGCACAATGCTTGTCCTTCTGTCTTCACGTTTCGTAGATTTAGAGTCATCTGGTGACTCTGCAAGATAAAATCGTTATATTGTCAGACAAAAAAAAAAAACTCAGAAAACTAAAAAACCCAATAGGTGGCATTGCAACACCAAAAGACTACAACGGTCTCGTAATAAGTCAAATGCAACAAAGGAGATCCATAGAAATCAAAGCGTTAAAATGTGCATCTGAACTTTATTTAATACGTACTGTATGTTTAACAAGAGTCTTCCTTAACTGGTTCAATAGGAGCCTTAAGTCACTACTCTGCTGTTTGGAGACCATTCTCATTTCATTATGTAATTATCAACCTGTGGCTTTCAGTCATCTCCAGTCACATGCAGCCCTGTCCTCACTAACATATAACTCCTGATACACTCTGTGCTGCTGGGGAACCTGCTCTTCCCACTATACACCTCTCAGCCTGTGGCTGCCTGTCATCTCCAGTCCCCTGCTCACATCATGATGCTGTTCCTGTCACATGTAGCCATGACCTCAATAACATATCACTACTCTCCTGATATGCTCTGTGCTGCTGTAGGATCCTGCTCCTGTCACTATGTAATTCTCAGTCTGTGGTTTTTGCTCTTTTCTGGTCCTAGAAACACTGGTTTTCAACTTGGCCATTGCAGTAAGATTAGACAGCATGTTCACCTTCAGTAACTATTAATCTAAGGCCAGCTTTTCATGAAACAAGTCTAAACTATATTTGTAATAAACCCCTAATCCAGGCCTGCATAACATGTATTTTAAACCAAAGAGGTGCCAATTTTATACCAAAGAACACATTTGGGTAATGCCTCCTTTAGCACTTCATACGAATCTGAAGCCGCCAGTTCCTTCCGTCTCTACAATATAACTATTACCCTTTTACCCCCATCACTCCCTCTCTTCTGAATCCTGCTATCATTTTACCAATCTCTTCAACCTGCCCCCCCATCAGTTGTTTCACCAATCCTTAAGAAACCTTCACTCGATCCAGACTCTCTCTCAAATTACAGCCCATCACTCTTCTCCCTTTTGGCTCCAATCTCCTTCAGAGCATTGGCCATCACCAATGCCCTTCTTCATTGCCGGAAAAAGGTCAAGTCCCTATTTTCATCCTTCTCAATTTTATACATTTTCATTTTCATGCAGCTAATGTATTGTTCCTTAACAATATACTGTATGAGATGAACCTTTCAAGAGATAACCAGCTGTATTACCTATGTAAGATCATATAAAAAGATTGTAGAGGTCTGGTGGCACATTATTTAGATTAGGCCTACTTGCCATATCAGTTTATAAGAGGTCTCCATAAATTTTCTGTGGTTGGACTTTGTGTCTAGTTACAGTAGGTTTAGGACAACTGCAGTTCTGCTTCTTTAGAATCTACTGTAGCAGGACTGATCCACATAACACATGCAGACTGAGACAAAAATGGAATGCAACCCATGAAATCCACTGCGACAGCTCCCATTCCCCAACATTTTCATTGGCCAACATCACCTCCTCTTTGAAATCTTGTGTTTGCCCCTGAGCCTGTGTGGACCATGCGATTATTGTACAGGAACCTTATCCCTAATGCAATATAAATGTAATTAGGGTGTGGGTTACCTTTGCTCCTCCTTGGATCAACCGCGGAAGCATTTTTCTTCTTAGAGGTTTTTTTGGGTACTTGGTCAGCCCCAGAGTCTGGTTCCCGCTTCCTCTTCCCAGGAGACTCCTCTTCTTGTTCTGTACTCTGGGAGGGAGGCTCCGATGTCTTCTTTCCCCGAGCTGATTTTTTGGGGGGCATCTGGGGTCATAAAGAAAGACAGAAAAAGTTATAGGTTTTGTATAATTACAGAAAATGTACACCACTACATTAAGGATGTCAGATGGCAGAAAACACTGTAAAAAAAGTAAACACCCCCACATTCATACAGTAACCACCAAAATCTCAATTACTCATTGTTCTTGTAGACGACCTTCACCTATTCTTGGGTCATTTTAGTCCCACCTCCCTTTTGAAAACCACATCCAACAACTGCTCTTCTACAGTCCAATCAGTATCCACAAGGACCTGATGGATTATAACTAACCCACCATAGGGCCATGGTGGCCGGTAATGCATACACCCCCCTTCCCCACCACCACCAGCATCCATAAGTTTCATGCAAGATGCAACGTCACCATATCTCAGCCTCCAGAATTACCCATACCCTTCAGTACCAAAATGTTCTGTCCCAGAACTTGCCACTTAACTTTTCTATTGCAATAACAGGAGCTGAATTGATGTTCAGAATACACTAAGAGTCTCTTGCCACCAGGTATTTGCAATGGTAAATGTAGTGGAAGGTTCAGGAGCAGAGTGTTTTTAATGGTTGAAAATAGTCAAGTTGGAAAGACAGCTGTATAGGCGACAGACACATTTATCATTATATGTTTGTTTTTGGGGGGGTACCTGCGAATATTAGAGTATACGCCAGATATACTATGGATGGATCACCGCAGATATCTCTGATGGGTCTTATGGGGGGCTTCTGTACTGCTGAATTTACCAGTCTCCGGAATGCTAAGCTTATAGAGCTTTATCCCAATGGCCACTATTTCACAGAGACAGAGAGAGACAGAGAGAGACAGAGAGAGACAGAGAGAGAGAGAGAGAGAGAGAGAGAGAGAGAGAGAGAGAGAGAGAGAGAGGTATATTTACAAAGATTCGTGTTTTTGCCGTTTTGAAGGGTGTTTGAACTCGAATGGTATCGGGTGCATTTTACTGCAACTTTTTGAATCCTGATACGATCATTCACTAAGCTGCCGAGTTTTGCACAACCAGCCTCGGGCTCTTTGAGCCGGTCCTGGTTGAAAAAATATGGGGGGAAAAAAATGACAGAGGTTCCCCCATATTTCATCAACCAGCCTCGGGCTCTGCGCCTGGTCCTGGTTCCAAAAATACGGGGGACAAAAAGCGTAGGGGTCCCCCGTATTTTTGAAACCAGCACCGGGCTCCACTAGCCAGGTACATAATGCTACAGCCGGGGGACACTTTTATATTGGTCCCTGCGGCCCTGGCATTACATACCCAACTAGTCACCCCTGGCCGGGGTACCCTGGAGGAGTGGGAACCCCTTAAATCAAGGGGTCCCCCCCCTCCAGCCACCCAAGGGCCAGGGGTGAAGACCGAGGCTGTCTTCCCCCATCCAAGGGCGGCGGATGGGGGGCTGATAGCCTTTTGAAAAAAAATAAGATTTTACTTACCGATAAATCTATTTCTCGTAGTCCGTAGTGGATGCTGGGGACTCCGTCAGGACCATGGGGATTAGCGGCTCCGCAGGAGACAGGGCACAAAACTAAAGCTTTAGGATCAGGTGGTGTGTACTGGCTCCTCCCCCTATGACCCCCCTCCAAGCCTCAGTTAGGATACTGTGCCCGGACGAGCGTACACAATAAGGAAGGATATTGAATCCCGGGTAAGACTCATACCAGCCACACCAATCACACCGTATAACTTGTGATCTAAACCCAGTTAACAGCATGACAAACGTAGGAGCCTCTGAACAGACGGCTCACAACAATAACAACCCGATTTTTTTGTAACAATAACTATGTACAAGTATTGCAGACAATCCGCACTTGGGATGGGCGCCCAGCATCCACTACGGACTACGAGAAATAGATTTATCGGTAAGTAAAATCTTATTTTCTCTGACGTCCTAAGTGGATGCTGGGGACTCCGTCAGGACCATGGGGATTATACCAAAGCTCCCAAACGGGCGGGAGAGTGCGGATGACTCTGCAGCACCGAGTGAGAGAACTCCAGGTCCTCCTCAGCCAGGGTGTACCCCTGACCAAGTAGCAGCTCGGCAAAGTTGTAAAGCCGAGACCCCTCGGGCAGTCGCCCAAGATGAGCCCACCTTCCTTGTGGAATGGGCATTTATATATTTTGGCTGTGGCAGTCCTGACACAGAATGTGCAAGCTGAATTGTACTACACATTCAACTAGCAATCGTCTGCTTAGAAGCAAGAGCACCCAGTTTTTTGGGTGCATACAGGATAACAGCAAGTCAGTTTTCCTGACTCCAGCCGTCCTGGAATCTATATTTTCAGGGCCCTGACAACATCTAGCAACTTGGAGTCCTCCAAGTCTCTAGTAGCCGCAGGTACCACAATAAGCTGGTTCAGATGAAACGCTGACACCACCTTAGGGAGAAACTGGGGACGAGTCCGCAGCTCTGCCCTGTCCGAATGGACAATCAGATATGGGCTTTTGTGAGACAAAGCCGCCAATTCTGACACTCGCCTGGCCGAGGCCAGGGCCAACATCATGGTCACTTTCCATGTGAGATATTTCAAATCCACAGATTTGAGCGGTTTAAACCAATGTGATTTGAGGAATCCCAGGACAACGTTGAGATCCCACAGTGCCACTGGAGGCACAAAAGGGGGTTGTATATGCAGTACTCCCTTGTCAAATTTCTGGACTTCAGGAACTGAAGCCAATTCTTTCTGGAAGAAAATCGACAGGGCCGAAATTTGAACCTTAATGGACCCCAATTTGAGGCCCATAGACACTCCTGTTTGCAGGAAATGCAGGAATCGACCGAGTTGAAATTTCTTCGTGGGGCCTTCCTGGCCTCACACCACGCAACATATTTTCGCCACATGTGGTGATAATGTTGTGCGGTCACCTCCTTCCTGGCTTTGACCAGGGTAGGAATGACCTCTTCCGGAATGCCTTTTTTTTTTTTTTTCCTTAGGATCCGGCGTTCAACCGCCATGCCGTCAAACGCACCCGCGGTAAGTCTTGGAACAGACATGGTACTTGCTGAAGCAAGTCCCTTCTTATCGGCAGAGGCCCTGAGTCCTCTGTGAGCATCTCATGAAGTTCCGGGTACCAAGTCCTTCTTGGCCCATCCGGAGCCACGAGTATAGTTCTTACTCCTCTACGTCTTATAATTCTCAGTACCTTTGGTATGAGAAGCAGAGGAGGGAACACATACACCGACTGGTACACCCATGGTGTTACCAGAACGTCCACAGCTATTTCCTGAGGGTCTCTTGACCTGGCGCAAAACCTGTCCAGTTTTTTGTTCAGGCGGGACGCCATCATGTCCACCTTTGGTCTTTCCCAACGGTGCACAATCATGTGGAAACAACTTCTCGATGAAGTCCCCACTCTCCCGGGTGGAGGTCGTGCTGAGGAAGTCTGCTTCCCAGTTGTCCACTCCCGGAATGAAAACTGCTGACAGTGCTATCACATGATTTTCCGCCCAGCAAAGAATCCTTGCAGTTTCTGCCATTGTCCTCCTGCTTCTTGTGCCGCCCTGTCTGTTTACGTGGGTGACTGCCGTGATGTTGTCCCACTGGATCAATAACGGCTGACCTTGAAGCAGAGGTCTTGCTAAGCTTAGAGCATTGTAAATTGCTCTTAGCTCCAGTATATTTATGCGGAGAGAAGTCCCCAGACTTGATCACACTCCCTGGAAATTTTTTCCCTGTGTGACTGCTCCCCAGCCTTTCAAGCTGGAATCCGTGGTCACCAGGACCCAGTCCTGAATGCATAACTGTGGCACTTTAGTAGATGAGCACTCTGCAGCCACCACAGAAGAGACACCCTTGTCCTTGGAGACAGGGTTATCCGCTGATGCATCTGAAGATGCGATCCGGACCATTTGTCCAGCAGATCCCACTGAAAAGTTCTTGCGTGAAATCTGCCGAATGGAATCGCTTCGTAAGAAGCCACCATTTTTCCCAGGACCCTTGTGCAATGATGCACTGACACTTTTCCTGGTTTTTGGAGGTTCCTGACTAGCTCGGATAACTCCCTGGCTTTCTCCTCCGGGAGAAACACCTTTTTCTGGACTGTGTCCAGAATCATCCCTAGGGACAGCAGACGTGTCGTCGGAGACAGCTGCGATTTTGGAATATTTAGAATCCACCCGTGCTGTCGTAGAACTACTTGAGATAGTGCTACTCCGACCTCCAACTGTTCTCTGGACCTTGCCCTTATCAGGAGATCGTCCAAGTAAGGGATAATTAAGACGCCTTATCTTTGAAGAAGAATCATCATTTCGGCCATTACCTTGGTAAAGACCCGGGGTGCCGTGGACAATCCAAACGGCAGCGTCTGAAACTGATAGTGACAGTTTTGTACCATGAACCTGAGGTACCCTTTGTGAGAAGGGCAAATTTGGACATGGAGGTAAGCATCCTTGATGTCCAGGGACACCATATAGTCCCCTTCTTCCTGGTTCGCTATCACTGCTCTGAGTGACTCCATTTAGAATAGGTCTCACCGAGCCGTCTGGCTTCAGTACCACAATATAGTGTGGAATAATACCCCTTTACTTGTTGTAGGAGGGGTACTTTGATTATCACCTGCTGGGAATACAGCTTGTGAATTGTTTCCAATACTGCCTCCCTGTCGGAGGTAGACGTTGGTAAAGCAAACTTCAGGAACCTGCGAGGGGGAGACGTCTCGAATTTCCAATCTGTACCCCTGGGATACTACTTGTAGGATCCAGGGGTCCACTTGCGAGTGAGCCCACTGCGTGCTGAAACTCTTGAGACGACCCCCCACCGCACCTGTTTGTACGGCCCCAGCGTCATGCTGAGGACTTGGCAGAAGCGGTGGAAGGCTTCTGTTCCTGGGAATGGGCTGCCTGCTGCAGTCTTCTTCCCTTACCTCTATCCCTGAGCAGATATTATGGGGACGAAAGGACTGAGGCTGAAAAGACTATGTCTTTTTCTGCTGAGATGTGACTTGGGGTAAAAAAGGTGGATTTTCTAGCTGTTGCCGTGGCCACCAGGTCCGATGGACCGACCCCAAATAACTCCTCCCCTTTATACGGCAATACTTCCATGTGCCGTTTGGAATCTGCATCACCTGACCACTGTCGTGTCCAGAAACATCGTCTGGCAGATATGGACATCGCACTTACTCTTGATGCCAGAGTTTCGCATATATAGAAATGCATCTTTTAAATGCTCTATAGTCAATAAAATACTGTCCCTGTCAAGGGTATCAATATTTCCAGTCAGGGAATCCGACCAAGCCACCCCAGCGCTGCCCATCCAGGCTGAGGCGATCGCTGGTCGCAGTATAACACCAGTATGTGTGTATATACTTTTTAGGATATTTTCCAACCTCCTATCAGTTGGCTCTTTGAGGGCGTCCGTATCTGGAGACGGTAACGCCACTTGTTTTTATAAGCGTGTGAGCGCCTTATCCACCCTAAGGTGTGTTTCCCAACGCGCCATAACTTCTGGCGGGAAAAGGTATACCGCCAATAATTTTCTATCGGGGGAAACCCACGCATCATCACACACTTCATTTAATTTATCTGATTCAGGAAAAACCACATGTAGTTTTTTCACACTCCACATAATACCCTTTTTTGTGGTACTTGTAGTATCAGAAATATGTAACATCTCCTTCATTGCCCTTAACAAGTAACGTGTGGCCCTAAAGGAAAATACGTTTGTTTCTTCACCGTCGACACTGGAGTCAGTGTCCGTGTCTGTGTCGACCGACTGAGGTAAAAGGACGTTTTAACGCCCCTGACGGTGTTTTAGACGCCTGGACAGATACTAATTGGTTTGCCGGCCGTCTCATGTCGTCAACCGACCTTGCAGCGTGTTGACATTATCACGTAATTCCTTAAATAAGCCATCCATTCCGGTGTCGACTCCCTAGAGAGTGACATCACCATTACCGGCAATTGCTCCGCCTCCTCACCAACATCGTCCTCATACATGTCGACACACAAGTACCGACACACAGCACACACACAGGGAATGCTCTGATAGAGGACAGGACCCCACTAGCCCTTTGGGGAGACAGAGGGAGAGTTTGCCAGCACACACCAAAAACGCTATATATTATACAGGGACAACCTTTATATAAGTGTTTTTCCCTTATAGCATTTTAATATATATATACATATCGCCAAATAAGTGCCCCCCCTCTCTGTTTTAACCCTGTTTCTGTAGTGCAGTGCAGGGGAGAGCCTGGGAGCCTTCCCACCAGCCTTTCTGTGAGGGAAAATGGCGCTGTGTGCTGAGGAGAATAGGCCCCGCCCCCTTTTCGGCGGGCTTCTTCTCCCGTTTTTCTGAGACCTGGCAGGGGTTAAATACATCCATATAGCCTCCAGGGGCTATGTGATGTATTTTTAGCCAGAATAAGGTATTATACATTGCTGCCCAGGGTGCCCCCAGCAACGCCCTGCACCCTCCGTGACCGTTGGTGTGAAGTGTGTGACAACAATGGCGCACAGCTGCAGTGCTGTGCGCTACCTTCATGAAGACTGAAAAGCCTTCTGCCGCCGGTTTCTGGACCTTCAATCTTCAGCATCTGCAAGGGGGGTCGGCGGCGCGGCTCCGGGACGAACCCCAGGGTGAGACCTGTGTTCCGACTCCCTCTGGAGCTAATGGTGTCCAGTAGCCTAAGAAGCCAATCCATCCTGCACGCAGGTGAGTTGAACTTCTCTCCCCTAAGTCCCTCGATGCAGTGAGCCTGTTGCCAGCAGGACTCACTGAAAATAAGAAACCTAAAAACTTTTTCTAAGCAGCTCCTTAAGAGAGCCACCTAGATTGCACCCTGCTCGGACGGGCACAAAAACCTAACTGAGGCTTGGAGGGGGGTCATAGGGGGAGGAGCCAGTACACACCACCTGATCCTAAAGCTTTAGTTTTGTGCCCTATCTCCTGCGGAGCCGCTAATCCCCATGGTCCTGACGGAGTCCCCAGCATCCACTAGGACGTCAGAGAAATGTGAATATTGTTTTTAGTAGATGTACTACAAGTCCCAGCAAGCCTCCCCCACAAGCTGGTACTTGGAGAACCACAAGTACCAGCATGCGGTGGAAAACCGGTCCCGCTGGTACCTGTAGTACTACTACTAAAAAAATACCCCCATTAAAAACAGGACACACACACCGTGAAAGTATAAGTTTATTACATACATGCACACCTCCATACATACATACATACCTATGTTCCCACGAGGCTCGGTCCTCTTCTCCATGTAGAATCCTTGGGGTACCTGTGAAAAAAATTATACTCACATAATCCAGTGTAGAATCAGACCTTTGTATGATCCACGTACTTGGCAAAATAATAAAACGGAAACCCGACCACGCACTGAAAGGGGTCCCATGTTTACACATGGGACCCCTTTCCCCGACTGCCAGGACCCCCCCTGACTCCTGTCAAAGAGGGTCCCTTGAGCCAATCAGGGAGCGCCACGTCGTGGCACTCTCCTAACTGGCTGTGTGCTCCTGTAGTGTCTGTCAGGCAGCACACGGCAGAGATACAATGCAGCGCCTATGCGCTCCATTGTAGCCAATGGTGGGAACTTTGCGGTCAGCGGTTGACCGAAAGTAACCTCACCGCTGACCGCAAAGTTGGGCAGCCGCCCAAGAAGAGCCCACCTTCCTTGTGGAGTGGGCTTTTACTGATTTTGGAAGCGGCAATCCAGCCGCAGAATGAGCCTGCTGAATCGTGTTACAGAAGCAGGAGCACCCAGCTTGTTGGATGCATACAGGATAAACAGCGACTCAGTTTTCCTGACTCTAGCCATTCTGGCTACATAAATCTTCAAAGCCCTGACTACATCCAGTAACTCGGAATCCTCCAAGTCACGAGAAGCCACAGGCACCACAATAGGATGGTTCATATGAAAAGATGACACCACTTTTGGCAGAAATTGCGGACGAGTCCGCAATTCTGCCCTGTCCATATGGAAAACCAGATAGGGGCTTTTATGTGACAAAGCCGCCAAGGCTTATAGCATGACCACCTTCCACGTGAGATATTTTAACTCCACGGTTTTAAGTGGCTCAAACCAGTGTAATTTCAGGAAACTCAACACCACGTTAAGATCCCAAGGTGCCACTGGAGGCACAAACGGGGGCTGAATATGCAGCACTCCCTTTACAAACGTCTGAACTTCAGGAAGAGAAGCCAGTTCTTTTTGAAAGAAAATGGATAGGGCCGAAATCTGGATCTTAATGGACCCCAATTTTAGGCCCAAAGTCACTCCCGACTGTAGGAAGTGAAGGAAACGGCCCAGCTGGAATTCCTCTGTAGGGGCATTCCTGGCCTCACACCAAGCAACATATTTTCGCCATATACGGTGATAATGTTTAGCCGTCACGTCGTTCCTAGCCTTTATCAGCGTAGGAATAACCTCATCCGGAATGCCTTTTTCTGCTACGATCCGGCGTTCAACCGCCATGCCGTCAAACGCAGCCGCGGTAAGTCTTGGAACAGACAGGGCCTTTGTTGCAACAAGTCCTGTCTTAGAGGTAGAGGCCATGGGTCCTCTGAGCATTTCTTGTAGCTCTGGATACCAAGTCCTTCTTGGCCAATCCGGAACAATGAGTATTGTTCTCACTCCTCTTTTTCTTATGATTCTCAGTACCTTGGGTATGAGAGGAAGAGGAGGAAACACCTAAACCGACTGGAACACCCACGGTGTCACTAGTGCGTCTACAGCTATCGCCTGAGGGTCTCTTGACCTGGGGCAATACCTCTGTAGCTTTTTGTTGAGGCGGGATGCCATCATGTCCACCTGTGGCAGTTCCCATCGCCTTGCAATCTGCGTGAAGACCTCTTGATGAAGTCCCCACTCTCCTGGGTGGAGGTCGTGCCTGCTGAGGAAGTCTGCTTCCCAGTTGTCCACTCCCGGAATGAACACTGCTGACAGTGCTCGTACGTGATTCTCCGCCCATCGAAGAATTCTGGTGGCTTCCGCCATCGCCACCCTGCTCCTTGTGCCGCCTTGGCGGTTTACATGAGCCACTGTGGTGATGTTGTCTGATTGAATCAGCACCGATTGGTTGCGAAGCAGGGTCTCCGCTTGACTTAGGGCGTTGTATATGGCCCTTCGTTCCAGGATATTGATGTGAAGGCAAGTCTCCTGACTTGACCACAGACCCTGGAAATTTCTTCCCTGTGTGACTGCCCCCCACCCTCGGAGGCTTGCATCCGTGGTCACCAGGACCCAGTCCTGAATGCCGAATCTGCGGCCCTTGAGAAGGTGAGCACTCTGCAGCCACCACAGAAGAGACACCCTGGCCCTGGGGGATAGGGTGATCAGCCGATGCTTCTGTAGATGCGATCCGGACCACTTGTCCAACAGATCCCATTGAAAGGTCCTCGCATGGAACCTGCCGAAGGGAATGGCCTCGTATGATGCCACCATCTTTCCCAGGACTCTCGTGCAGTGTTGCACCGACACCTGTTTTGGTTTTAAGAGGTCTCTGACCAGTGTCATGAGCTCCTGCGCCTTCTCCGTCGGGAGAAAAACCTTCTTCTGGTCTGTGTCCAGAATCATGCCCAGGAAGGGCAGACGCGTCGTAGGAATCAGCTGCGACTTTGGAATATTCAGAATCCAGCCGTGCTGTTGTAACACTTCCCGAGAGCGTGCTACACTGATCAGCAACTGCTCTCTGGACCTCGCCTTTATGAGGAGATCGTCCAAGTATGGGATAATTGTGACTCCTTGCTTTCGCAGGAGCACCATCATTTCTGCCATTACCTTGGTAAATATTCTTGGTGCTGTGGAGAGACCAAACGGCAACGTCTGGAATTGGTAATGACAATCCTGTACCACAAATCTGAGGTACTCCTGATGAGGTGGATAAATGGGGACATGAAGGTAAGCATCCTTTATGTCCAGAGACACCATAAAATCCCCCTCCTCCAGGCTTGCAATGATTTTAAATTCAATATGGGTCTGACCGAACCGTCCGGTTTCGGTACCAAACACTTTGTCGAATAGTAACCCCTTCCCTGTTGAAGGAGGGGAACCTTTACCACCACCTGCTGGAGATACAATTTGTGAATTGCAGCTAACACTATTTCCCTCTCTATGGGGGAAGCTGGCAGGGCCGATTTGAGGTAACAGTGAGGGGGCATCACTTCGAATTCCAGCTTGTATCCCTGAGACACAATCTCTATAGCCCAGGGATCCACCTGTGAGTGAACCCACTTGTGGCTGAAATTTCGGAGACGCGCCTCCACCGGGCCTGGCTCCGCCTGTGGAGCCCCAACGTCATGCGGTGGATTTTGTTGAAGCCGGGGAGGACTTCTGTTCCTGGGAACTAGCTGTATTGTGCAGCTTCTTTCCTCTACCCCTGCCTCTGGCAAGAAAGGACACACCTCGGACTTTCTTGCCTTTTTGTGATCGAAAGGACTGCATTTGGTAATACGGTGCTTTCTTAGGTGTTGAGGGAATGTATGGCAAAAAATTTGACTTTCCAGCCGTAGCTGTGGAGACCACGTCCGAGAGACCGTCCCCAAACAATTCCTCACCCTTGTAAGGTAAAACCTCCATGTGCCTTTTTGAGTCGGCATCGCCTGTCCATTGCCGAGTCCACAGGACCCTTCTGGCAGAAATCGACATTGCATTTATTCTAGAGCCCAGTAGGCTAATGTCTCTTTGGGCATCTCTCATATATAGGACAGCGTCTTTTATATGCCCCAGGGTCAGTATTATAGTATCCTTGTCCAAGGTATCAAGTTCCTCAGATAAGGTATCTGTCCATGCTGCTACAGCACTACACATCCAGGCCAACGCAATTGCCGGCCTTAGTAGGGTACCTGAATGTGTATAAATGGACTTTAGGATACCCTCCTGCTTTCTATCCGCAGCATCTTTTAGGGTGGCCGTATCCTGTGACGGCAGGGCTACCCTCTTGGATAAGCGTGTTAAAGCTTTATCTACCCTAGGGGAAGATTCCCAGCGTAACCTGTCCGTTGGCGGGAAAGGATACACCATAAGCATCCGTTTGGAAATCTGCAGTTTCTTATCTGGAGATTCCCAAGCCTTTTCACATAACTCATTTAACTCATGTGAAGGGGCAAAGGTAACCTCTTCCCTTTTTTCCCCATACATATAAACCCTCTTGTCAGGGACTGGGGTTTCCTCTGTGATGTGTAACACATCTTTCATTGCTATAATCATGTAGCGGATGGCTTTAGCCATTTTAGGCTGTAACTTAGCATCATCGCCATCGACACTGGAGTCAGAATCCGTGTCGATATCTGTGTCAACAATTTGGGATAGTGGGCGCTTTTGAGACCCTGACGGCCTCTGCGCTGTAGGATCAGGCATGGGTTGAGACCCTGACTGTCCCAAGGCTTCAGCTTTATCCAACCTTTTATGCAAGGAATTAACATGATCATTTAAAACCTTCCACATATCCATCCAATCGGGTGTCGGCGGCGACCACACATTCATTTGTGCCCGCTCTGTTTCCACATAGCCTTCCTCGTCAAACATGCAGACACAAGCGTACCGACACACCACACACACAGGGGATGCTCTATTTGAAGACAGTTCCCCCACAAGGCCTTTTGGAGAGACAGAGAGAGAGTATGCCAGCACACACCCCAGCGCTATATTACCCAGGAGTCACACAGTAACTTAGTGTTAACCCAGTAGCTGCTGTATATACTGTTTTTGCGCCAAATTTATGTGCCCCCCCCCCCCTCTCTTTTTACCCTCTTTCTACCGTGATTCTGCAGGGGAGAGCCTGGGGAGCTTCCTCTCAGCGGAGGTGTGGAGAGAAAATGGCGCTGGTGAGTGCTGAGGAAGAAGCCCCGCCCCCTCAGCGGCAGGCTTCTGTCCCGCGTTTTGTGTAAAAATAATAGCGGGGGCTCATGCATATATACAGTGCCCAACTGTATATATGCTGCTTTTGCCAAGAGGTACCTAATTGCTGCCCAGGGCACCCCCCCCCCCCTGCGCCCTGCACCCTACAGTGACCGGAGTGTGTGGGTTTAGTGTGGGAGCAATGGCGCACAGCTGCAGTGCTGTGCGCTACCTCATATGAAGACAGGAGTCTTCTGCCGCCGATTTCGAAGTCTTCTTGCTTCTCACGCCGGCTTCTGTCTTCTGGCTCTGCGAGGGGACGGCGGCGCGGCTCCGGGATCGGACGACCAAGGGAGCGTTCCTGTGTACGATCCCTCTGGAGCTAATGGTGTCCAGTAGCCTAAGAAGCAGGACCTATCTTCTAGTGAGTAGGGCTGCTTCTCTGCCCTCAGTCCCACGTAGCAGAGGGGCTCTTTTACATTGAGAATAAATAGAGTGTAGTGTGCCACCGTGCCCGCAAGGGGCTCTTTTGCATTTAGAATAAATAGCGTGTAGTGCGCCACCGTACCCGCAAGGGGCTCTTTTACATTGAGGATAAATAGTTTGTAATGCGCCACAATGCCCACAAGGGGTTCATTTGCATTAATAAATAGCATGTAGCGCGCCACCATGCCCGCAGCGAGCCCGCAAGGTGCTCTTTTGCACTCGCCACACTGCCGGTATAGACCCCCCTAATACTATATTGCAAATAGAGAATAGCCCCTCACTCATTATAACTTCCATCATTTCAAAGAAAAGGAGACTCGTTATGACAGATCTGACAAGTTTCAATTCACATTTGCATACTTAAATTGGATTTTTTTGCTTGCTATATATGTTGGAATATTTTAAAGGATAAAATAAAAAGTGTGTTTTACATTAATTGGTGGAGAAGAGGGCTATAGGTTCTATACTAGACTGGTAACCAATATATCTACAAAGGACATGTATTTTTGACAAATCCATTCTCTCTATACACAGTCAGTGGCATGAAGGGCCCCCTGGGGTAATGCAGTTATAGGGGCCCGTGTTTTCGGGTGTGGCTGGTCTCTAGAAGGGGTGTGGCCAGACACCACTTTGGTTTGCCTAACCATTACAGAGTACATGGGCTGGGGCCCCTTGATAAATATATATAAATTCCATAAGGTTGCTTACTGTGAGACCTATTTCGAGAGAACGAGTGAACACAAAAATATGGTTGGGGAATCAAATTAAAGGTCTTACCATGTAGAGGTGCTAGTCAAAGACAAAAGTTAGATTGGGAAAATTGTTCGGGCATTGCGGAGCAGCAAAGTTCACATGTAAAGTCTATGGGAGAAGTGTGCACAGGCAAGTTTACATTTGCTACTTGACAAGTTTATCCTTTAAAGAAAAGAAGAAAAAAAATAACAGTTAATTTTGTCCGGTTTCCACTAGTATATAGTAAACACTGCTAGTGCATGCATGATAATGTACCAGATGCACTGTAGAAAATACCCCATAGTCTTGTGCAGTATCATGTAACATGTATAATTTACGTATAATTAAAGGGCACAGTCCAATCCAATCCAACCCTGCATACAGTATATACCTCTGGTTCTCAAACTGCGTGCCGTGGCAACCTGGGATGCCTTTAGCACTTGCAGGGGTGTCTACAGAAAGCGGAGGTTAATCTGCACACTATAGGTAAACTTATATACATCAAATAAGTTGGCGGTCAGTGCCCTGGTATTTAATACTGGTAGAATTGTATATTGTCAGGGGGTGCTACCGATTACAACCAAAGGTATATTCACAAAACGAAAGGAAGGAAGGAAGGAAGGAAGGAAGGAAGGAAGGAAGGAAGGAAGGAAGGAAGGAAGGAAGGAAGGAAGGAAGGAAGGAAGGAAGGAAGGAAGGAAGGAAGGAAGGAAGGAAGGAAGGAAAGAAAGAAAGAAAGAAAGAAAGAAAGAAAGAAAGAAAAGAAAGAAAGAAAAGAAAGAAAGAAAAGAAAGAAAGGGGTTGCGTACTAGTGTTGGGGGGGAGGGAGGGGGGGGGCTGTGAAGTTTCTTCACTCCCCCTGTCACCCGGCTCCACAGCTGTGCGTGCTAATATGGACGAGATTGTCCATATTGGCATGCATGTATAAGCGACCCGGCACAGACAATGAACGAGCGCGAGGCCGTACACTGAACGATATGAATGAGAACATTCATATCGTCAGTTAGGTCTTTACGTGTGTAGGGCCTATGAAAGCAGGATAGGCACAGGACGGATGAGGGCCCTGCTCAAGAGCTTACGTTCTCAAGGATATACATAAAAGTCTCATAGTGCACAACACATAGGAGTACCCCTTCTTGTCATCTTTGCTGTTATACGTCCATAATAGTTGTCTACTATGGGGCATAAACTTAAAATAAGAATTTACTTACCGATAATTCTATTTCTCGGAGTCCGTAGTGGATGCTGGGGTTCCTGAAAGGACCATGGGGAATAGCGGCTCCGCAGGAGACAGGGCACAAAAAGTAAAGCTTTAGGATCAGGTGGTGTGCACTGGCTCCTCCCCCTATGACCCTCCTCCAAGCCTCAGTTAGGATACTGTGCCCGGACGAGCGTACACAATAAGGAAGGATTTTGAATCCCGGGTAAGACTCATACCAGCCACACCAATCACACTGTACAACCTGTGATCTGAACCCAGTTAACAGTATGATAACAGCGGAGCCTCTGAAAAGATGGCTCACAACAATAATAACCCGATTTTTGTAACTATGTACAAGTAATGCAGATAATCCGCACTTGGGATGGGCGCCCAGCATCCACTACGGACTCCGAGAAATAGAATTATCGGTAAGTAAATTCTTATTTTCTCTATCGTCCTAGTGGATGCTGGGGTTCCTGAAAGGACCATGGGGATTATACCAAAGCTCCCAAACGGGCGGGAGAGTGCGGATGACTCTGCAGCACCGAATGAGAGAACTCCAGGTCCTCCTTAGCCAGGGTATCAAATTTGTAGGATTTTACAAACGTGTTTGCCCCTGACTAAATAGCCGCTCGGCAAAGTTGTAAAGCCGAGACCCCTCGGGCAGCCGCCCAAGATGAGCCCACCTTCCTTGTGGAATGGGCATTTACATATTTTGGCTGTGGCAGGCCTGCCACAGAATGTGCAAGCTGAATTGTATTACACATCCAACTAGCAATAGTCTGCTTAGAAGCAAGAGCACCCAGTTTGTTGGGTGCATACAGGATAACAGCAAGTCAGTTTTCCTGACTCCAGCCGTCCTGGAACCTATACTTTCAGGGCCCTGACAACATCCAGCAACTTGGAGTCCTCCAAGTCCCTAGTAGGCGCAAGGCACCACAATAAGCTGGTTCAGGTGAAACACTGACACCACCTTAGGGAGAGAACTGGGGACGAGTCCGCAGCTCTGCCCTGTCCGAATGGACAAACAGATATGGGCTTTATTGAGAAAAAAAAAACCCACCAATTTGACACTCGCCTGGCCCAGGCCAGGGCCAAGAGCATGGTCACTTTTCATGTGAGATGCTTCAAATCCACAGATTTGACTGGTTTTAAACCAATGTGATTTGAGGAATCCCAGAACTACGTTGAGATCCCACAGTGCCACTGGAGGCACAAAAGGGGGTTGTATATGCAATACTCCCTTGACAAACTTCTGGACTTCAGGAACTGAAGCCAATTCTTTCTGGAAGAAAATCGACAGGGCCGAAATTTGAACCTTAATGGGCCCCAATTTGAGGCCCATAGACACTCCTGTTTGCAGGAAATGCAGGAATCGACCGAGTTGAAATTTCTTCGTGGGGCCTTCCTGGCCTCACACCACGCAACATATTTTCGCCACATGTGGTGATAATGTTGTGCGGTCACCTCCTTCCTGGCTTTGACCAGGGTAGGAATGACCTCTTCCGGAATGCCTTTTTCCCCTAGGATCCGGCGTTCCACCGCCATGCCGTCAAACGCAGCTGCGGTAAGTCTTGGAACAGACATGGTACTTGCTGAAGCAAGTCCCTTCTTAGCGGCAGAGGCCATAAGTCCTCTGTGAGCATCTCTTGAAGTTCCGGGTACCAAGTCCTTCTTGGCCAATCCGGAGCCATGAGTATAGTTCTTACTCCTCTACGTCTTATAATTCTCAGTACCTTAGGTATGAGAAGCAGAGGAGGGAACACATACACCGACTGGTACACCCACGGTGTTACCAGAACGTCCACAGCTATTGCCTGAGGGTCTCTTGATCTGGCGCAATACCTGTCCCGTTTTTTGTTCAGACGGGACGCCATCATGTCCACCTTTGGTATTTCCCAACGGTTCACAATCATGTGGAAAAACTTCCCGATGAAGTTTCCACTCTCCCGGGTGGAGGTCGTGCCTGCTGAGGAAGTCTGCTTCCCAGTTTCCACTCCCGGAATGAAACACTGCTGACAGTGCTATCACATGATTTTCCGCCCAGCGAAAAGTCCTTGCAGTTTTTGCCATTGCCCTCCTGCTTCTTGTGCCGCCCTGTCTGTTTACGTGGGCGACTGCCGTGATGTTTTTCCCACTGGATCAATACCGGCTGACCTTGAAGCAGAGGTCTTGCTAAGCTTAGAGCATTATAAATTTACCCTTAGCTCCAGTATATTTATGTGGAGAAAAGTCTCCAGACTTGATCACACTCCCTGGAAATTTTCTCCTTGTGTGACTGCTCCCCAGCCTCTCGGGCTGGCCTCCGTGGTCACCAGCATCCAATCCTGAATGCCGAATCTGCGGCCCTCTAGAAGATGAGCACTCTGTAACCACCACAGGAGAGACACCCTTGTCCTTGGATATAGGGTTATCCGCTGATGCATCTGAAGATGCGATCCGGACCATTTGTCCAGCAGATCCCACTGAAAAGTTCTTGCGTGAAATCTGCCGAATGGAATTGCTTCGTAGGAAGCCACCATTTTTACCAGGACCCTTGTGCAATGATGCACTGACACTTTTCCTGGTTTTAGGAGGTTCTTGACTAGCTCGGATAACTCCCTGGCTTTCTCTTCCGGGAGAAACACCTTTTTCTGGACTGTGTCCAGAATCATCCCTAGGCACAGCAGACGTGTCGTCAGGATCAGCTGCGATTTTGGAATATTTAGAATCCATCCGTGCTGTTGTAGCAGTATCCGAGATAGTGCTACTCCGACCTCCAACTGTTCCCTGGACTTTGCCCTTATCAGGAGATCGTCCAAGTAAGGGGTAATTAAGACGCCTTTTCTTCGAAGAAGAATCATCATTTCGGCCATTACCTTGGTAAAGACCCGGGGTGCCGTGGACAATCCAAACGGCAGCGTCTGAAACTGACAGTGACAGTTCTATACCACGAACCTGAGGTACCCTTAGTGAGAAGGGCAAATTTGGGACATGGAGGTAAGCATCCCTGATGTCCCGGGACACTATATAGTCCCCTTCTTCCTGGTTCGTTATCACTGCTCTGAGTGACTCCATCTTGATTTGAACCTTTGTAAGTGTTCAAATTTTTTTAGATTTAGAATAGGTCTCACCTAGCCTTCTGGCTTCAGTACCACAATATAGTGTGGAATAATACCCCTTTCCTTGTTGTAGGAGGGGTAATTTGATTATCACCTGCTGGGAATACAGCTTGTGAATTTTTTCCCATACTGCCTCCTTGTCGGAGGGATACCTTGGTAAAGCAGACTTCAGGAGCCTGCGAGGGGGAAACGTTTCGACATTCCAATCTGTACCCCTGGGATACTACTTGTAGGATCCAGGGGTCCTGTACGGTCCCAGCATCATGCTGAGAGCTTGGCAGAAGCGGTGGAAGGCTTCTGTTCCTGGGAATGGGCTGCCTGCTGCAGTCTTCTTCCCTTTCCTCTATCCCTGGGCAAATATGACTCTTATAGGGACGAAAGGACTGAGGCTGAAAAGACGGTGTCTTTTTCTGCAGAGATGTGACTTAGGGTAAAAACGGTGGATTTTCCAGCAGTTGCCGTGGCCACCAGGTCCGATGGACCGACCCCAAATAACTCCTCTTCCTTTATACGGCAATACACCTTTGTGCCGTTTGGAATCTGCATCACCTGACCACTGTCGTGTCCATAAACATCTTCTGGCAGATATGGACATCGCACTTACTCTTGATGCCAGAGTGCAAATATCCCTCTGTGCATCTCGCATATATAGAAATGCATCCTTTAAATGCTCTATAGTCAATAAAATACTGTCCCTGTCAAGGGTATCAATATTTTTAGTCAGGGAATCCGACCAAGCCACCCCAGCTCTGCACATCCAGGCTGAGGCGATCGCTGGTCGCAGTATAAACACCAGTATGTGTGTATATACTTTTATATGATATTTTCCAGTCTCCTGTCAGCTGGCTCCTTGAGGACGGCCCTATCTATAGACGGTACCGCCACTTGTTTTGATAAGCGTGTGAGCGCCTTATCCACCCTAAGGGGTGTTTCCCAACGCGCCCTAACTTCTGGCGGGAAAGGGTATACCGCCAATAATTTTCTATCGGGGGAAACCCACGCATCATCACACACTTCATTTAATTTATCTGATTCAGGAAAAACTACAGGTAGTTTTTTCACATCCCACATAATACCCTCTTTTGTGGTACTTGTAGTATCAGAAATATGTAACACCTCCTTCATTGCCCTTAACGTGTGGCCCTAATAAGGAATACGTTTGTTTATTCACCGTCGACACTGGATTCAGTGTCCGTGTCTGTGTCGACCGACTAAGGTAAACGGGCGTTTTAAAACCCCTGACGGTGTTTTTGAGACGTCTGGACCGGTACTAATTGTTTGTCGGCCGTCTCATGTCGTCAACCGACCTTGCAGCGTGTTGACATTATCACGTAATTCCCTAAATAAGCCATCCATTCCGGTGTCGACTCCCTAGAGAGTGACATCACCATTACAGGCAATTGCTCCGCCTCCTCACCAACATCGTCCTCATACATGTCGACACACACGTACCGACACACAGCACACACACAGGGAATGCTCTGATAGAGGACAGGACCCACTAGCCCTTTGGAGAGACAGAGGGAGAGTTTGCCAGCACACACCAAAAAACGCTATAATTATATAGGGACAACCTTATATAAGTGTTTTCCCTTATAGCATCTTTTTATATATATTTCTAACGCCAAATTAGTGCCCCCCCTCTCTGTTTTAACCCTGTTTCTGTAGTGCAGTGCAGGGGAGAGCCTGGGAGCCTTCCCTCCAGCCTTTCTGTGAGGGAAAATGGCGCTGTGTGCTGAGGAGATAGGCCCCGCCCCTTTTTCGGTGGGCTCGTCTCCCGCTCTTCAACGGATTCTGGCAGGGGTTAAATATCTCCATATAGCCCCCGGAGGCTATATGTGAGGTATTTTTTGCCAAAAAATAGGTTTACATTGCCTCCCAGGGCGCCCCCCTCCCAGCGCCCTGCACCCTCAGTGACTGCCGTGTGAAGTGTGCTGAGAGCAATGGCGCACAGCTGCAGTGCTGTGCGCTACCTTAAGAAGACTGAGGAGTCTTCTGCCGCCGATTCTGGACCTTCTTCTCTTTTCAGCATCTGCAAGGGGGCCGGCGGCGAGGCTCCGGTGACCATCCAGGCTGTACCTGTGATCGTCCCTCTGGAGCTAATGTCCAGTAGCCAAAGAAGCCAATCCATCCTGCACGCAGGTGAGTTCACTTCTTCTCCCCTAAGTCCCTCGTTGCAGTGATCCTGTTGCCAGCAGGACTCACTGTAAAATAAAAAACCTAAGCTAAACTTTTCTAAGCAGCTCTTTAGGAGAGCCACCTAGATTGCACCCTTCTCGGCCGGGCACAAAAATCTAACTGAGGCTTGGAGGAGGGTCATAGGGGGAGGAGCCAGTGCACACCACCTGATCCTAAAGCTTTACTTTTTGTGCCCTGTCTCCTGCGGAGCCGCTATTCCCCATGGTCCTTTCAGGAACCCCAGCATCCACTAGGACGATAGAGAAATAGGGCATAAAATGAACTGGGGCAATACAACGGGGCATGACATGAACAACTGCTATGTAGAGGTGTTCCTCTAGATCAGAGGTGGCCAAAAGGTAGATCGCAATCTACCAGTAGCTCGCAGAGCATGCGCCAGTAGCTCGCGACAGACTTAACAGAAAATAACTGTAAAGGAGCCTGCCGCCACTGCTTCTCTTCACAGTTCCCAGGGATGCAGGGTGCGCGGGGGACGTAATGATGTCACCTGCGATGTGAGGAGCCTGGGTGTTAGTTGGATCCAGTTTGATCCAGCCGGCGACAACAGGAGAGGCAGCCAGCGGGAGGCCATGCAGCGTGAAAGCGGGAGTGTAACTGTGGGGAGAGGGAGGACTGAAGCTAGGCAGCGTGACAACTTGCGAGGTAAGTTACGCAAAGGGGGGTTTCTTCACAAGGGGGGGGGGGGATCTGCAAAATGGGGGATTATTTGCACGGAGGAGGGTGTTGTACAAGGGGCTATTATGCAGGGGAGTGGAAGCGGGGTATCTTCACAAGAGGGGGGGGATCTGCTAAGAGGGGGATTTGCACAGAGGGGGGGTTATTTGATGTTGTCATTCTTAATGCCATTTTCAAATGTGTGCATTATTATTGGTGCTGTTATTTGATGGCATCATTATTAATGCTATTTTTTAAATGTGAGCGTTACTATTGGTGTTATTTGACGCTGGGAGATCACCGGTAAAGTAAGTGAACAAGAAGTAGAGCCCAGAATCCAAAGGTCCGGCCACCCCTGCTCTAGACAGAAGCATTAGGCCGGGGGTCACTTAAAAATGTTGCTATGGGAATAAAAGTTTTACACCTCTGCCTAAAGCCACCAAGATATTACAGGATACCTAAGGGAATAAAACAATGCAATATCCAGTCAAATAATCCAATATCAGCTGCTCCCACCTTTCTGGCAAGTAATGTAAAGAATGGGATGCTGAAAACACATGTACTAAAGAATACCAGAGGAGAAATTTATTGCAGATGTATGGAAAGTGAAGGTGGATAAACAAAGGGTCCTCTCCATGACAGCTCCAACAAGTGGCCCATAAAAATAGGATTTTAATTACCTACCGGTAAATCCTTTTCTCGTAGTACGTAGAGGATGCTGGGGTCCACATTAGTACCATGGGGTATAAACGGTTCCACTAGGAGCCATTGTTACTTTAAGAGTTTAACAGTGTGGGCTGGCTCCTCCCTCTATGCCCCTCCTACCAGACAGTCTAGAAACTGTGCCCAAGGAGACTGACAACTTTGAGAGAGAATTTTACAGATAGTGGTGAGATTCACACCAGCTCACACATACAGGGCAAACCAAGCTAACTAGTTTGAAACATCAGCAACAGCTGAACAATAACACTTAACCAAGTAACAAAACAGTACTAAACCAAGAACAAAGCAGTACTGAACAAAGTAACCACTGCAGGAGCACGAAGCACTGGGCGGGCACCCAGCATCCTCTACGGACTACGAGAAAAGGATTTATGGTAGGTAATTAAAATCCTATTTTCTCTTACGTCCTAGAGGATGCTGGGGTCCACATTAGTACCATGGGGATGTACCAAAGCTCCCAGAACGGGAGGGAGAGCGCGGAGGCTCCTGCAGAACTGACTGACCAAACTTCAGGTCCTCAGTGGCCAAGGTATCGAACTTTTAGAACCTTGCAAAAGTGTTTGACCCCAATCAAGTAGCTGCTCGGCAAAGCTGTAAAGCCGAGACACCCCGGGCAGCCGCCCAAGAAGAGCCCACTTTCCTTGTGGAATGGGCTTTTACTGATTTTGGATGCGGCAATCCAGCCGCAGAATGAGCCTGCTGAATCCACCTTACGAGTAGAGAGTGGGCCTTAACAGACGTAGGACACGGCAATCCTGCCGTAGAATACGCGTGCCGAGATAGTGAACCTGATCCAGCAAGAGATCGTCTGCTTAGAAACAGGACACCCAAGTTTCTTGGGATCATACAGGACAAACAGAGAGTCCGATTTTCTGTGACGAGTAGTACTCTTCACAGAGATTTTCAGAGCCCTTACAACATCCAAGGACTTTGATGAAATTGAGGAGTCAGTAGCAACTGGCACCACAATAATAGGATTTTGGTTACCTACCGTTAAATCCTTTTCTCGTTGTCCGTAGACGATGCTGTGGTCCATATTAGTACCATGGGGTATAGACGAGTCCAACAGGAGCCGTTGGCACTTTAAGAGAGTTTAATAGTGTGGGCTGGCTCCTCCCTCTATGCCCCTCCTACCAGACTCCGTTTAGAAACTGTGCCCGAGGAGACGACATATTTCGAGAGAAGGAATTACACAGATAGTGGCGAGATTCATACCAGCTCACACAAACGTGAAAATCCGGCTAACATGCCGGAATAACTTCAGCAACAGCTGAAACAGTAAATAACGCAGAACTTACCTAGGAACCAGGTAACACTGAACCAGAAAACCAATGTAGGAAAATGCAGCGCTGGGCGGGCGCCCAGCATCCTCTACGGACTACGAGAAAAGGATTTACCGGTAGGTAACCAAATTCCTATTTTCTCTTACGTCCTAGAGGATGCTGGGGTCCATATTAGTACCATGGGGATGTACCAAAGCTCCCAGAACGGGAGGGAGAGCGCGGAGGCTCCTGCAACACTGCTTGACCAAATTTGAGGTCATCAGAGGCCAAAGTATCGAACCTGTAAAACTTGGCAAACGTGTTTGACCCAGACCAAGTAGCTGCTCGGCAGAGTTGCACCGCCGAGACACCCCGAGCAGCCGCCCAGGAAGAGCCCACTTTACGAGTAGAGTGGGCCTTTACGGAATTCGGACAAAGCAATCCTGCCGTGGAATAAGCAAGCTGGATAGTGAACCTGATCCAGCGTGAAATTGACTGCTTAGAAGCAGGAAATCCAATTTTCTTTGGATCATAGAGGACAAATAGAGAGAGTCACTTTTCCTATGACGAGCCGTCCTCTTCACGTAAATCTTCAAAGTCCTCACTACATCCAAGGCCTTTGAAGCAATTGAGAAGTCAGTAGCCAGTGGCACCACAATAGGTTGGTTAATGTGGAAAGCAGACAACCTTAGGTAGGAACTGCGGACGAGTCCGAAGTTCAGTCCTGTCCTCATGGAAGATCAGATAGGGGCTTTTACAAGATAAAGCCCCAAATTCCGACACGCGTCGTGCAGAAGCCAAGGCCAACAAGGTAACCGCCTTCCACGTGAGAAACTTGAGATCAAACTCCTGTAGAGGCTCAAACCAAGCAGATTGCAAAAACTGCAACACCACATCAAGATCCCATGGAGCCGTAGGCGCCACAAAGGGAGGCTGGATGTGCAGAACCCCTTTCAAAAAGGTCTGAACCTCAGGACGAACAGCCAATTGTTTTTGGAAGAAGATAGACAAAGCAGAGATCTGGACCTTGATGGAGCCCAGTCTCAGTCCCATATCCACCCCTGCTTGCAGGAAAAGGAGAAAACGTCCAAGTTGAAACTCCACCGCCGGAAACTTCTTGGCCTCACACCAAGAAACATATTTCTTCCAAATGTGATGGAAATGCTTAGACATTACCCCCTTCCTGGCCTGTATCAGGGTAGGAATGACCTCACTCGGGATACCCTTCCGAGCTAGGATCTGGCGTTCAACCGCCATGCCGTCAAACGAAGCCGCGGTAAGTCAAGATAAGCGGACGGCACCTGTAGAAGCAGATCCTCCCAAAGAGGTAAAGGCCATGGATCTTCCAGCAGAAGATCCAGCAGATCAGCATACCAAGCCCTCCTTGGCCAGTCCGGAGCAATGAGTATTGCCAGAACCTTTGTTCTTCTCACGAGCTGAAGAACCTTTGGTATCAGAGGAAGTGGAGGGAACACATACACTGACTTGAACACCCACGGTGTTACCAGTGCGTCCACTGCCACTGCCTGTGAGTTTCTTGACCTGGAACAGTACCTCCGTAGCTTCTTGTTGAGGTGGGAAGCTATCATGTCTATGTGAGGAACCCCCCACCAACAGTTTACCTCCTCGAACACCTCCGGATGGAGGCCCCACTCCACTGGATGGAGATAGTGTCTGCTGAAGAAGTCTGCTTCCCAGATGTCTACGCCTGGAATGAAGATTGCCGACATCGTGCCTTTCTGCCCAGATGAGGATTTTTGACACCTCTGCCAAGGCAGCTCTGCTCTTCGTTCCGCCTGGTCGGTTTATGTAGGCCACTGTGGTCACATTGTCAGACTGCACCTGAACAGCCCGATCCTGTAGAAGGTGTGCTGCTTGCAGAAGGGCGTTGTAAACTGCCCTGAGTTCCAGGATGTTTATTGGGAGAAGCAACTCTTGATCCGACCATCGTCCCTGTAAGGTCTCCCCCAGAGCGACTGCTCCCCAACCTCTTAGACTCGCGTCTGTGGTTAAAAGGATCCAGTCTTGAATTCCGAACCTTCTTCCTTCCAGAAGGTGTGGAAGTTGTAGCCACCAGAGGAGTGAAATCCTGGCTTTCGGAGACAGGCGTATCCTCTTGTGCATGTGTAGCTGAGAGCCCGACCACTGTTCCAATAGGTCCAGCTGAAAGGGTTGAGCATGAAACCTGCCGTACTGCAGAGCCTCGTAGGCAGCAACCATCTTCCCCAGAAGGCATATGCATTGATGAACCGATACCCGGGCAGGCTTTAGGACCTCCCGGACCATTGCTTGAATCACCAACGCTTTCTTCACCAGGAGAAATACCCTCTGCACTTCCGTGACGAGGATCATTCCCAGGAAAAAGACAGCCGCCTTGTCGGCTCCAGATGAGACTTTGGAAGGTTTAGGATCCAACCGTGCCTCCTGAGCAGCCGCGTCGTGAGCTCGATGGAAAGCGACAACCTCTCCCTGGACGACGTCTTGATCAGGAGATCGTCCAGATATGGAATTATGTTCACCCCCTGTTTGCGGAGGAGAACCATCATCTCCGCCATCACCGTGGTGCTGTGGAGAGGCCAAACGGTAGCGCCTGAAACTGATAGTGATAGTCCATCAGCGCAAACCGGAGATATGCTTGATGCAGCACCCAAATGGGAATGTGGAGGTAAGCATCCTTGATGTCCAGGGACACCAGGAACTCCCCCTCCGACAGTCCTAAGATGAGAGCTCTCAGAGATTCCATCTTGACTTTGAACTCCCTGAGATAAGGATTCAAAGATTTTAAGTTTAAAATAGGCCGTACCGAACCATCCGGTTTCGGTACCACGAAAAGGTTCGAATAATAACTCTTGTTCCGCTGCTGAAGTGGGACCGGAACAATGACCTCTGACATCACCAATTTTCTGATGGCCTCCAGAAGAATTGTCCTGTCTGCCAGCAGGGCTGGCAAGCCTGACTTGAAGAAACGGTGAGGCGGGGGATCTTGAAACTCCAGTCTGTACCCTCTGGACACTATATCCAGAACTCAGGGGTCCAGACCCGACGACACTCAGACATGGCTGAACTGCCGGAGTCTTGCCCCCACCTGACCTTCCTCCAGGCCTAGCGGTCCACCGTCTTGCGGAGGACTTGGGGTTATCAGAAGCAGGCTTCTGGGCCTGGGAACCTGCGGGAGCAGGTTTCTTTCCTTTGGCACAACCACCTCTGAAGGTGTTCGAAGGCTTATTCTTTCTAGGCCTCGCGGGCCGAAAGGATTGTGACGTGGTAGATGAAAAAGGCTTCTTCGTAGCCGCTGCAGCTGAGGGGAGAAAAGGAGATTTACCGGCGGTAGCCGAGGCAATCCACGCATCCAGCGCCTCCCCAAAAAGAGCGCCTGAGCCTTGTATGGTAGGCCCTCCACACACTTCCTGGATTCCGCATCCACAGACCAGTTGCGCAGCCAGAGACCTCTGCGAGCCGAGACGGACATGGAGGAGATCCCTGCAGCCATGGAATCCCTGCAGCCATGGAATCCATCAGGAACCCTGCAGAATCCTAGTGTTCACTCTAGGCTGTTTTAGCAGGGCGCCGCGCCCTGCCCGTTTTTAAGCAGGCAAAACCCGCCCTGCCCCTTTTGCGGCGACCTGCTAGAACAGCCGCCCGCTCCCTGCCCTCCCGGCGTGTATAGATGCCGTGCGCATGCGCGCGGCATCCATTCACGCATTGGGAGAGGGCTGGGGGAAGCCCAGCACCGACGGAGGTGCTGGGCACGCCCCCAACAGTGACGTCGCCGGCCACAGACGCTCTCTATAGTAGCGTCTGTGGGCCGCACCGCCTCCTAAAATGACGTCGGCGTGGCCACCCCCCCTAATTTGCGTGGCCGCGCCCCCATTTCGGACGCGCACGTGCCCCCGGAGTCCGGCCGCCCTGCCCCTTTTCACTCCTAGAGTGAACACTAGAATCCTGAATATTACGTAAAAATAAATAAACGTCAACTTTGTCCTTCGTAGTCGATTCCTCCTGCAGAGTGATTGACCACCTGGCAATAGCTTTAGCAATCCAAGCACAGGCTATAGTAGGCCGCAATAAAGCCCCTGAAGCCGTGTAAATGGATTTCAGCGTAGCATCCACCTTGCGATCTGCCGGGTCCTTTAACACGGTAGATCCCGGGACCGGTAAAACCACCTGCTATGGACAGCCTGGATACAGAGGCGTCGACTATCGGCGGGGACTCCCATCTCTTCCTATCTTCCTCTGGGAAGGGAAAAGCCACCAAGACCCTCTTGGGAATCTGGAATTTCTTTTCCGGAGTTTCCCATGCCTTTTCAAAGATAGCATTCAATTTTTTGGATGCCGGGAAGGTGAGGGGGGGCTTCTTATTATCCGTAAAGAAGGCCTCCTCCACCTGTTCCGGAGCCGTGTCCGAAATGTGTAAAACATCCCTAACAGCCTCAATCATCAACTGCACCCCCTTGGCAAGTGATGCCGTCCCCCGCAACACATCCCCATCACCGTCTGCAGCGTCAGAGTCGGTGTCCGTGTCATCCTGCATAATTCCAAGCGCACTTTTATGAGAATGAACCGCAGGGGACCACGAGGAGGCAGAATCAGACCATACCACCATAGAGGACTGGAGGACCTGAGTGGCATGCTCAGTCCTAGCAACCCTATCAGAAATCTGAGAAATAGTCCCCCTCAGAGAGATTAACCATTCTGGCTCTCTAGCTGGGATCTGTGCTAAAACGGTGCAATCCTGATTACCTGGAATGGAGTCTTCCTGGGAAGACAAACCCTCTGCAGCATATGAAACAGTGTCCCTAGACATGTTGTCACACACTCTCTAAACACCCCACAAACACACAGGGTATTATATAGACAGAGTTTCCCCCCCAAATATGGCAGAGAGACACAGAGATTGGAGCCAACCCACACACACAGCGCTTTTCAGGTAAAGGGAGTCCCTTCCCAGCGCTGACTGTGTCCCTTAATAGGTGACACAGCCTTTAAGCAGCCTCCCCTCCCTTCTACAGCCCCTACAGACTGCTGAAGAACGCTCTGGGAGGGACCTGGATCCAATGAACCGTGACTGCAGGCAGGAAAAATGGCGCTGAATGCTGCTGGGTCCGCTCTGAGGAGAAGCTCCGTTCCCTTCAATGGCGCTGTCTTCCTGCTCACATGAGGATTATACTGACCCGGAGGATTGTGCTGACCTGGATCCGCAGACCCAGACATGCCTGAAACGACCAGTGTAGGGTCCGGAGCTGGCCCAGGGCGCTCCCTACCAGCGCCGCACCAAGGTACCGCTGAGCCTTCCAGGAGCGCAGGTAAGACCGCGCTCCTGACCCTGTAGCCGCCCTCTTCACACTGTCCCCCCCCGCTTGCAAGGGGGGACAGTGACTCACTCGCCACTCTTCAGCTCCTGAGGGCGGCTGGCTGCCGGGGCGAACAGACCCCTCTGGAGCCAACGTCCAGTCAGCGGGAGCAGTGGCTCAAGACCCCGCAGGGCGGACACTGCTCCACCCACCCAGTCCCACGCTGCAGGGAGGCTGTCGCCAACAGCCTCCCTGTAAAATAAAAAAAGCCTGAAAAAGGAAGAAAAATACTCTTTACCAAGAGAACTCTGTAGAGCACCCCTAGCTGTGACCGGCTCCTCCGGGCACATTTTCTAAACTGAGTCTGGTAGGAGGGGCATAGAGGGAGGAGCCAGCCCATACTATTAAATTCTTAAAGTGCCAATGGCTCCTGGTGGACCAGTCTATACCCCATGGTACTAATATGGACCCCAGCATCCTCCAGGACGTAAGAGAAAGGTTGGTTGACATGTAATGCCGACACAACCTTCGGAAGGAACTGCTGACGTGTCCGGAGCTCAGCTCTATCTTCATGGAAGATCAAGTAGGGGCTCTTACAAGACAAAGCCCCCAGCTCCGACATACGTCTAGCAGAAGCTAAGGCCAACAAAGAGACAGCCTTCCATGTGAGATACTTGACCTCTACCTCCTGTAGAGGCTCGAACCAATCTGACTGGAGAAACTGCAGCACCACGTTAAGATCCCATGGTGCCGTAGGTGGCACAAAGGGAGGCTGGATGTGCAGAACCCCTTTCAAAAAAATGTTTGAACCTCCGGGAGGGAAGCCAACGGTTTCTGGAAGAAAATGGATAGGGCCGAAATCTGGACCATTACGGATCCCAACCTCAGGTCCATATCCACACCTGCTTGCAGGAAGAGGAGAAACCCTCCCAGTTGAAACTCCACCGTAGGAAACTTCTTGGACTCACACCAAGATACATATATTTTCCAAATATGATGGTAATGTTTATACAGTATTCCTGTCCTAGCCTGTATCAGGGTAGGAATAACCTTGTTCGGAATGCCCTTCCGAGCTGATATCCGGCACTCAACCTCCATGCCGTCAAACGTAGCCGCTGTAAGTCTTGATAAGCGAACGGCCCTGTTGCAGCAAGTCCGCCCGAAGAGGAAGAGGCCTCGGCTCTTCTAGCAGTAGATCCAGAAGGTCCGTGTACCAAGCCCTTCTTGGCCAGTCCGGAGCAATGAGGATTGCCTGAACTCTTGTTCTTCTTATGAGTTTTAGAACTCTTGGAATGAGTGGAACTGGAGGAAACACATACACCGACTGGAAGACCCACGGAGTCACTAGGGCAGGCATTCCCAACCACGGTCCTCAAGGCACACCAACAGTGTAGGTTTTAGTGATATCCAGGCTGCAGCACAGATGGTTAAATCAAAATAACCGAGTTACTGATTAAGTCACCTGTGCTGAAGCCTGGATATCACTAAAACCTGCACTGTTAGTATGCCTTGAGGACCGTGGTTGGGAATGCCTGCACTAGGGCGTCCACTGCCACGGCTTGTGGGTCCCTCGACCTGGAACAATTCCGCCAAAGCTTCTTGTTGAGACGAGAGGCCATCATGTCTATTTGAGGTACACCCCAAAGATCTGTCACCTCTGTGAACACTGCCCGATGGAGTCCCCACTCTCCTGGATGGAGATAGTGTCTGCTGAGGAGGTCCGCTTCCCAGTTGTCTACTCCCGGAATGAAGATTGCCGACAGCGCCAATGCGTGTTTTTCTGCCCAGAGGATGATTCTTGTTACCTCTGACATTGCAGCTCTGCTCTTCGTTCCGCCCTGTCGGTTTATGTAAGCCACTGTCGTTACATTGTCCAACTGCACTTGAATGGCTCGATCTCGCAGAAGATGGGCCGCTTTGAGAAGACCGATGTAGACGGCTCTTAGTTCCCAAATGTTTATTGGTAGGCTGGATTCCAGGCTTGAGCACCTTCCTTGGAAGGTTTTCCCCCCCAGTCTCGGAGACTTGCATCCGTGGTTAGAAGGATCCTCAGGACCTGCAGCCCTGCAGGTGAGGTAGTTGTAGCCACCAGAGGAGTGAAATCCTGGCTTTTGGTGACAGGCGTATTCTCTGGTGCATGTGTGTAGATGAGATCCGGACCACTTGTCCAGGAGATCCAGTTGGAAGGGCCGAGCATGAAACCTTCCGTACCGTAGAGCCTCGTAAGAGGCCACCGTCTTCCCCAGAAGGCGAATGCACTGATGAACGAAAACCCGGGCTGGCTTCAGGACATCCCGGACCATTGTTTGTATCACCAACGCTTTTTCCCCTGGAAGACACACCCTCTGCACTACTGTGTCGAGGATCATTCCCAGAAAAGACAATCTCCTGATGTGAGTTTTGAAAATTCAGGATCCAACAGTGTTCCCTGAGCAGATGAGTCATGAGAACAATGGACTGCAACAACCTCTCCCTGGACGATGCAACAACCTCTCCCTGGACGATGCAACAACCTCTCCCTGGACGATGCCTTTATCAGCAGATCGTCCAGAAATGGGATCATGTTAATCCCCTTTTTGCGGAAGAGAACCATCATCTCTGCTATCACCTTGGTGAACACCCTCGGCGCTGTGGAGATACTGAATGGTAGTGCCTGGAATTGATAGTGACTGTCCAACAGTGCAAATCTGAGATAAGCCTGGTGAGGCGGCCAAATCGGAATGTGGAGGTACGCATCCTTGATATCCAGGGATACCAGAAACTCTTCCTCCTTCAGACATGAAATCACTGCTCTGAAAGACTCCATTTTGAATTTGAACACCCTTAGGTAAGGGTTCAATGATTTCAAGTTCAAAATTGGTCTGACCGAACCATCCGGTTTCGGTACCACGAAAAGGTTTGAATAATAATCCTTGCTTTGCATATGAGATGGCACTGGGACAATGACCTGTGATTTTTACCAATTTTAGGATGGCTTCCTGTCAGATAGCCCTGTCTGTCAGCAAAACTGGCAAGGCCGATTTGAAGAATCGGTGAGGCAGGAGTTCTTGAAACTCCAGTCAGTACCCCTGGGACACAATATCCTGTACCCTGGGATCCAGGCCGGATGACACCCAGACGTGGCTGAAACGTCAGTCTCGCACCGACCAGCCCGTCCTCCAGGCTTTGAGGTCCACCGTCATGCTGAGGATTTTGAGGAACCAGAAGCAGGTCTCTGGTCCTGGGAGCCTACGGGTGCAGGCTTTTTGGATTCTGCCCGACCACCTCTAAAGAAAGTGGTAGAAGGCTTGGGCTTTTTTGTCTTAGCGGTCCGAAAGGACTGCTGCACAGCTGAAGAAAACGGTTTCTTCATAGAAGGAGTAGCAGAGGGAAGGAAAGGTGACTTACCCGCGGTTGCCGTGGAAATCCACGTATCCAACTCTTCCCCAAATAGAGCCTGACCTGTGTAGGGTAGGTTCTCCACACTTCTCCTGGATTCCGCGTCTGCAGATCATTGACATAGCCAGAGTCCCCTGCGAGCTGATACCGACATGGAGGATATCCGTGCAGTCAGCGTACCCAGGTCTTTCATGGATTCCACCATGAACCCCGCAGAATCCTGAATGTTACGTAACAATTCAATGTCACTACTATCCATTGCATCTAAATCCTCTAGTAATGTGCCACCACTTTACTATGGGTTTAGAAATCCATGCACAGGCAATAGTGGGCCTTAAGGCCACTCCTGAAGCAGTGTATATGGATTTGAGCATAGTGTCAATCTTACGATCAGCCGGTTCATTCAACGCGGTAGAACCAGGGACAGGTAAAAACCACCTTCTTAGGCAGTCCGGAGACAGATGCGTCAACAATTGGTGGGTTTTCCCATTTTTTCCTATCTTCCTCAGGGAAGTGAAAAGCAACCAGAACGCTTTTTGGGATCTGGAATTTTTTATCTGGGTTTCCCCAGGATTTTAAAATGTAGCGCTTAATTCTTTAGATGCAGGAAAGGTTAGCGGGGCTTTCTTATTATCAGTGAAGTAAGCCTCCTCAACCTGCTCAGGTGTAGTGTCATTAATGTTTAACACATCTCTAATGGACTCATCATGAGCTACACCCCCCTTTGCAAGGGATGCCGCCCCCCTCAGCACGTCCCCATCACCGTCTGAAGTATCAGAATCAGTATCCGTGTCATCTTGCATAATTTGGGCAAGTGCACGTTTCTGTGGGAACATGCTAGGGGGTTTTGCAGGAATAAGGACAGAGCCTGACCAAACTGCCCTAGACTTCTTCAACACCTGAGTTTCAGTCTCAGTATTAGCTTCAACAATAGGGATCTGAGACAAAGCATTACAATCCTTACATGGAATGGATCCCTCCTGAGAGGAAACATCTTCTGCAGCATATGACACTGAGTCCCTAGACATGGCTACGTGAGATATTAAACACCCACACACACAGGGAAATGTCAGTCACAGTCCCCCCCCCCACCCCAAGTATGCCACAGAGAGACACAGAGATTGGAGCCAACCCACACACAGTGCTTTTTAAGGTAGAACTAATGACACTACCAGCGCCGTCTGTGTACCTTAATAGACTACACAGACTTTACACAGCCTTCCACAACCCCCTAGTACCGTACAAGATAGCTGGAGTTGACTTGGAGGACAGCTCTCCCTGTCAGCGCTTCTGCAGGCAGGAAGATGGCACTGAACGCTGATGGGTCCGCTCTGAGGAGAAGCTCCGCCCCCTTTCATGGCCGGCTTCCCGCTCTCCTGTAGTTTATACTGGCCTCAGGAATTGTGCTGGCAGTGATCCTGGGACCCTGACAGGCTTGTTGGACAGTGTAGGATGTAGGTGCTGGCTCAGGGCGCCCCTCACAGCGTCGCACCATGTACCGCTGAGCCCCAGAGCGCAGTTAGTACTGCGCTCCCTACCCTGTTGCCGCCATCTTCACACCGGCTCCCCGCTTGTCAGGGGGGACGGTGACTAACTCGCCACTAAAGTCTTCTGGCCCCGTAAGGGGGTGGCAGCATGCTGCTGGGGTGAGCGATCCCCTGTGGCAGCGAACGTTCGATCCCCTCAGGAGCTCAGTGTCCTGTCAGCGGAGATAGTGGCTCAGACCCCGCAGGGCAGACACTACTCCCACCCTTAGTCCCTCGAAGCAGGTAGGCTGTTGCCAGCAGTCTCCCTGTGCCTAAACTCTAAAAAAAAAAAAAAAAAAAAAAAAAAAAACACACACACACACACACCTAAAAGAACTCCTACGGAGCTCCCCTAGCTGTGACCGGCTCCTCCGGGCACATTTTCTAAACAGAGTCTGGTAGGAGGGGCATAGAGGGAGGAGCCAGCACACACTCTCAAACTCTTTAAGTGCCAGTGGCTCCTAGTGGACTTGTCTATACCCCATGGTACTAATGTGGACCCCAGCATCCTCTAGGACGTAAGAGAAAACAGAAGTAACCAGAGGACATTCATGAAACCTGGTGCAATGAATAAGTGCTCCACATTGCAACCAGATTGGAATTCTTCTAACATTATTTAACAAACAAAACAAAATACGAGGTACTCATTAATAGTGAAGTGCAGCAAAGCATAACATACAGTAGCATATACAGCAATAGCATAACATGCAGGATGCTACAGACTTGCATAATAGCAGTAATAATAATAATAATAATAATGTATTAGCATAGTAGACTCAGCTATCAGAGAGAGAGAGAGAGAGAGAGAGAGAGAGTGTGTACACACACACAAATATACTAGAGATGGGTGAAAGCTTGGCATGGAGCAGAGGCACTGGGCAGACATCCAGTGATATGCAGGACTCTGCACAGGGGGCCCCAGGAGAAGGTGCAGCAGTGTCACAGGAGCGCAGCACGGCACCTCAGCAAGCAGCCCCGCAGGCCCTCTGTCCCCTCCTCCCGGTTACCTGTCAATCCCGGTATCCAGCACACACAGACGTCGGTCACCACCAATGCCGCCTGTATACACAGGGTAAGGCAAGATGTCGCTGCTGCGGCTACGCGCATGCGCGCCCTACCGACAGGCAAACTACCGTATTGTCTCTCGGCCCCGCCTCTTTCATTGGCACCACCTCCAGTGATTGGCTGACGGGCAATTCCAAGCAGCAACAACGTGCACGTCATTTGCCCGCCTGGACTCGTCGGAGCCAGGGATGTTGAGGCTGTGCTGTGTTGTCTGCTGCAGTTGCTGCTGCTCATTTGTGTGGTGGCGGCGGCTGCAGTGCTTGTTGTGGGGGAGCAGCAGAGCAGCACCCATCAGTCAGTGACAGCCAGGGTGGTGCGTGCAGCGGGTGCTGTGCCTCTGCAGCTGCCCTGCCTGCAGCAGCACTGTCGGCTGCCTGGACATGCTGGGATTTGTAGTTCCACACCTACTTGAATTGTACAAGATTGTTAGTAGCAGTATCAGCATTGGGTGAGGTTACTGAGGCCTGAGAGTGCACCAGAGGCAGAGATTAGCAGGTGCTTTGGTTAAGGTTAAGATGTGTCGGATTGCAGATAGTATTTATTAACATTATTTCTCTAACGTCCTAGTGGATGCTGGGGACTCCGTAAGGACCATGGGGAATAGACGGGCTCCGCAGGAGACAGGGCACTTTAAGAAAGAATTAGGATACTGGTGTGCACTGGCTCCTCCCTCTATGTCCCTCCTCCAGACCTCAGTTAGAATCTGTGCCCGGACGAGCTGGGTGCACTTTAGTGAGCTCTCCTGAGCTTGCTGATAAGAAAGTATTTTGTTAGGATTTTTTATTTTCAGAGAGATCTGCTGGCAACAGACTCCCTGCATCGTGGGACTGAGGGGAGAGAAGCAGCCCTACTCACTGAAGATAGGTCCTGCTTCTTAGGCTACTGGACACCATTAGCTCCAGAGGGATTGTACACAGGAACGCACCCTTGGTCGTCCGATCCCGGAGCCGCGCCGCCGTCCCCCTCGCAGAGCCAGAAGACAGAAGCCGGCGTGAGAAGCAAGAAGACTTCGAAATCGGCGGCAGAAGACTCCTGTCTTCATCTGAGGTAGCGCACAGCACTGCAGCTGTGCGCCATTGCTCCCACACTAAACCCACACACTCCGGTCACTGTAGGGTGCAGGGCGCGGTGCCCTGGGCAGCAATTGGGAACCTCATGGCAAAAAGCATCATATATACAGTTGGGCACTGTATATATGCATGAGCCCCCGCCATTATTTTACACACAAAACGTGGGACAGAAGCCCGCCGCTGAGGGGGCGGGGCTTCTTCCCCAGCACTCACCAGCGCCATTTTCTCTCCACCGCTCCGCTGAGAGGAAGCTCCCCAGGCTCTCCCCTGCAGAATCACGGTAGAAAGAGGGTGAAAAGAGAGGAGGGGGCACATAAATTTGGCGCAAAAACAGATATACAGCAGCTTCTGGGTTAACACTAAGTTACTGTGTGATTCCTGGGTCATATAGCGCTGGGGTGTGTGCTGGCATACTCTCTCTCTGTCTCTCCAAAAGGCCTTGTGGGGGAACTGTCTTCAAATAGAGCATCCCCTGTGTGTGTGGTGTGTCGGTACGCTTGTGTCGGCATGTTTGACGAGGAAGGCTATGTGGAAACAGAGCGGGTACAAATGAATGTGGGGTCGCCGCCGATGGCGCCGACACCCAATTGGATGGATATGTGGAAGGTTTTAAATGATCATGTTAATTCCTTGCATAAAAGGTTGGATAAAGCTGAAGCCTTGGGACAGTCAGGGTCTCAACCCATGCCTGATCCTACAGCGCAGAGGCCGTCAGGGTAGACAAAGCTTTAACACGCTTATCCAAGAGGGTAGCCCTGCCATCACAGGATACGGCCACCCTAATAGATGCTGCAGATAGAAAGCAGGAGGGTATCCTGAAATCCATTTATACACATTCAGGTACCCTGCTAAGGCCGGCAATTGCGTCGGCCTGGATGTGTAGTGCTGTAGCAGCATGGACAGATACCTTATCTGAGGAACTTGATACCTTGGACAAGGATACTATAATACTGACCCTGGGGCATATAAAAGACGCTGTCCTATATATGAGAGATGCCCAAAGAGACATTAGCCTACTGGGCTCTAGAATAAATGCAATGTCGATTTCTGCCAGAAGGGTCCTGTGGACTCGGCAATGGACAGGCGATGCCGACTCAAAAAGGCACATGGAGGTTTTACCTTATAAGGGTGAGGAATTGTTTGGGGACGGTCTCTCGGACCTGGTATCCACAGCTACGGCTGGAAAGTAAAATTTTTTTGCCATATATTCCCTCACAACCTAAGAAAGCACCGTATTACACAATGCAGTCCTTTCGCTCACAGAAAGGCAAGAAAGTCCGAGGTGCGTCCTTTCTTGCCAGAGGCAGGGGTAGAGGAAAGAAGCTGCACAATACAGCTAGTTCCTAGGAACAGAAGTCCTCCCCGGCTTCCACTAAATCCACCGCATGACGCTGGGGCTCCACAGGCGGAGCCAGGCCCGGTGGGGGCGTGTCTCCGAAATTTCAGCCACAAGTGGGTTCACTCACAGGTGGATCCCTGGGCTATAGAGATTGTGTCTCAGGGATACAAGCTGGAATTCGAAGTGATGCCCCCTCACCATTACCTCAAATCGGCCCTGCCAGCTTCCCCCATAGAGAGGGAAATAGTGTTAGCTGCAATTCACAAATTGTATCTCCAGCAGGTGGTGGTAAAGGTTCCCCTCCTTCAACAGGGAAGGGGTTACTATTCGACAATGTTTGTGGTACCGAAACCGGACGGTTCGGTCAGACCCATATTGAATTTAAAATCCCTGAATATATACCTGAAAAGGTTCAAGTTCAAGATGGAATCGCTCAGAGCGGTCATCGCAAGCCTGGAGGAGGGGGATTTTATGGTGTCTCTGGACATAAAGGATGCTTACCTTCATGTCCCCATTTATCCACCTCATCAGGAGTACCTCAGATTTGTGGTACAGGATTGTCATTACCAATTCCAGACGTTGCCGTTTGGTCTGTCCACGGCACCGAGAATATTTACCAAGGTAATGGCAGAAATGATGGTGCTCCTGCGAAAGCAAGGAGTCACAATTATCCCATACTTGGACGATCTCCTCATAAAGGCGAGGTCCAGAGAGCAGTTGCTGATCAGTGTAGCACGCTCTCGGGAAGTGTTACAACAGCACGGCTGGATTCTGAATATTCCAAAGTCGCAGCTGATTCCTACGACGCGTCTGCCCTTCCTGGGCATGATTCTGGACACAGACCAGAAGAAGGTTTTTCTCCCGGAGGAGAAGGCGCAGGAACTCATGACACTGGTCAGAGACCTCTTAAAACCAAAACAGGTGTCGGTGCATCACTGCACTAGAGTCCTGGGAAAGATGGTGGCGTCATACGAGGCCATTCCCTTCGGCAGGTTCCATGCGAGTACCTTTCAATGGGATCTGTTGGACAAGTGGTCCGGATCGCATCTACAGATGCATCGGCTGATCACCCTATCCCCCAGGGCCAGGGTGTCTCTTCTGTGGTGGCTGCAGAGTGCTCACCTTCTCGAGGGCCGCAGATTCGGCATTCAGGACTGGGGCCTGGTGACCACGGATGCAAGCCTCCGAGGGTGGGGGGCAGTCACACAGGGAAGAAATTTCCAGGGTCTGTGGTCAAGTCAGGAGACTTGCCTTCACATCAATATCCTGGAACTAAGGGCCATATACAACGCCCTAAGTCAAGCGGAGACCCTGCTTCGCGACCAATCGGTGCTGATTCAATCAGACAACATCACCGCAGTGGCTCATGTAAACCGCCAAGGCGGCACAAGGAGCAGGGTGGCGATGGCGGAAGCCACCAGAATTCTTCGATGGGCGGAGAATCACGTACGAGCACTGTCAGCAGTGTTTATTCCGGGAGTGGACAACTGGGAAGCAGACTTCCTCAGCAGGCACGACCTCCACCCGGGAGAGTGGGGACTTCATCAGGAAGTCTTCACGCAGATTGCAAGGCGATGGGACCTGCCACAGGTGGACATGATGGCGTCCCGCCTCAACAAAAAGCTACAGAGGTATTGCGCCAGGTCAAGAGACCCTCAGGTGATAGCTGTAGACGCACTGGTGACACCGTGGGTGTTCCAGTCGGTTTATGTGTTTCCTCCTCTTCCTCTCATACCCAAGGTGCTGAGAATCATAAGAAAAAGAGGAGTGCGAACAATACTCATTGTTCCGGATTGGCCAAGAAGGACTTGGTATCCAGAGCTACTAGAAATGCTCACAGAGGACCCATGGCCTCTGCCTCTAAGGCAGGATCTGTTGCAGCAGGGGCCCTATCTGTTCCAAGACTTACCGCAGCTGCGTTTGACGGCATGGCGGTTGAACGCCGGATCCTAGCAGAAAAAGGGATTCCGGATGAGGTTATTCCTACGCTAATAAAGGCTAGGAAGGACGTGACGGCTAAACATCACCGTATATGGCGAAAATATGTTGCTTGGTGCGAGGCCAGGAATGCCCCTACAGAGGAATTCCAGCTGGGCCGTTTCCTTCACTTCCTACAGTCTGGAGTGACTTTGGGCCTTAAATTGGGGTCCATTAAGGTCCAGATTTCGGCCCTATCCATTTTCTTTCAAAAAGAACTGGCTTCTCTTCCTGAAGTTCAGACGTTTGTAAAGGGAGTGCTGCATATTCAGCCCCCGTTTGAGCCTCCAGTGGCACCTTGGGATCTTAACGTGGTGTTGAGTTTCCTGAAATTACACTGGTTTGAGCCACTTAAAACCGTGGAGTTAAAATATCTCACGTGGAAGGTGGTCATGCTATTAGCCTTGGCTTCGGCTAGGCGTGTGTCAGAATTGGCGGCTTTGTCACATAAAAGCCCCTATCTGGTTTTCCATATGGACAGGGCAGAATTGCGGACTCGTCCGCAATTTCTGCCAAAAGTGGTGTCATCTTTTCATATGAACCAACCTATTGTGGTGCCTGTGGCTACTCGTGACTTGGAGGATTCCGAGTTACTGGATGTAGTCAGGGCTTTTAAGATTTATGTAGCCAGAACGGCTACAGTCAGGAAAACTGAGTCGCTGTTTATCCTGTATGCATCCAACAAGCTGGGTGCTCCTGCTTCAAAGCAAACTATTGCTCGCTGGATCTGTAACACGATTCAGCAGGCTCATTCTGCGGCAGGATTGCCGCTTCCAAAATCAGTAAAAGCCCATTCCACTAGGAAGGTGGGCTCTTCTTGGGCGTCTGCCCGAGGGGTCTCGGCATTACAGCTTTGCCGAGCGGCTACTTGGTCAGGTTCAAACACCTTTGCAGAGTTCTACAAATTTGATACCCTGGCTGAGGAGGACCTTGTGTTTGCTCATTCGGTGCTGCAGAGTCATCCGCACTCTCCCGCCCGTTTGGGAGCTTTGGTATAATCCCCATGGTCCTTACGGAGTCCCCAGCATCCACTAGGACGTTAGAGAAAATAAGATTTTACTTACCGGTAAATCTATTTCTCGTAGTCCGTAGTGGATGCTGGGCGCCCGTCCCAAGTGCGGACTTCTTCTGCAATACTTGTATATAGTTATTGCTTAAATAAGGGTTATGTTATGGTTGCATCAGGGTTATCTGATGCTCTGTTGTTGTTCATGCTGTTAACTGGGTAAGTTTATCACAAGTTATACGGTGTGATTGGTGTGGCTGGTATGAGTCTTACCCTGGATTCCAAAATCCTTTCCTTGTACTGTCAGCTCTTCCGGGCACAGTTTCCTTAACTGAGGTCTGGAGGAGGGACATAGAGGGAGGAGCCAGTGCACACCAATATCCTAATTCTTTCTTAAAGTGCCCTGTCTCTTGCGGAGCCCGTCTATTCTCCATGGTCCTTACGGAGTCCCCAGCATCCACTACGGACTACGAGAAATAGATTTACCGGTAAGCAAAATCTTATTTAATCTAGATAATAATGCGCTATGGCTTGTACTGAGATGGACCTACACGTTACGAGCAGCTGCCATGATGGATGGTTAAGGCATACCTCCCAACTGTCCCGATTTTCGCGGGACAGTCCCGTTTTTTGGGGACTGTCCCGCTGTCCCACCCGCGGGCCGCAGTGTCCCGCGGTGGGGGGCAGTTGGGAGTCTCTGTCTCTCGCTGCCCTGCTTAGCAGAGCAGCGGTGAATAGACGCTGTGCGCATGCGCACAGCATCTATTCACTGGAGACAGAGGGAGAGGGGGCATGCCAGCGGCTCTCAGAGCGCTGGGCATGCCCCCTCAGTGACGAAAATGGGGGCGTGCCTCGCAATCGCGGGTCCTCCGCGAAGCAACGCCCCTTTTTGTAGGCCACGCCCGCGCGTGTGTCCCTCTTACTGCAAGGGCAAAGTTGGGAGGTATGTTAAGGCAACAGAGGATTGCACAAGGTAATTTATGGCAATCAGAGGACAGACAAGACCCCGCCATACATCTGGTCGAAAGCTTGCTAGTAATATTAAGGATTAATGCATATTTCTGCAGCAGGGTGCACTGTGTTCCACAGGGAATACATCAAGGTGTAGAGTTGGATCTTGATCCAGAGGCACCAACAGGCTAAAGTTTTGACTGTTCCCATGATGTATTGCACCGCCTCCTCTATAACCCCGCCTCCAGGCATTTGAGCTCAGTTTGTAAGTTGGTGCCTGCAGAGCAGGTCACTTAACAGGTGGGGCTGCACCAGGCAGCCCTGAAAAGAGCTTTTTAAGAAGACTTCAAGGGCCGTAGCCCTGTTTATGTTATTATGACATGCTGTGCTGCGGCTCTATCACCTCCCCAGCAGCGCTGCATTCTCCCTTGGCCGGTTCCCGGGTACTTGCAGCGGAGGCGCACCAGTCCACAGGAAATCCGCGGACACTTCTGCAGCATGCAGTGCTTGCACCAAGTATTTACCTGAGGGGGAAGTTTTAACTGATGGTTCAGGCACTGGGTGCCATACATCTCCCAGTCAGCCCGCAGCACCTGTGCCCAATCAGGAACAACCTTGGGCAGCGTTCTCAAGTATGCTGATTACGCTTGTGACACGTCTTACGCCCGCTGTGGGACCTCCTGTGCCATTGCAGCCACATATTGTCCCTGTAGTTAATCCGCCCTGAGTGGATACTCTGTCTACCCAGATCCAACAATTAAATTAATCTTTGGTTAGACAAAAGTCTACCCCACGCCCCTCTGGGGTCAAGGAGTCATCTAAGCGGGCCGCTTCCTCCCCACAATCCACTAATACTTCAGATAATTTTGATGAGGATGGGGAATATACTGATCCATCAGACACTGATACAGTTGCTTCTGACGGGGAACCTAGAACTCAGGTTGATGTTCCTGACCTAGAGGAGGCTATTAAGCTAATTCTACAAATTGATGACGAGGTAGATCCCACTACTGCGTCTAAGAAACCTGATAAATTCAAACGTCAGAAGGTTACTAAAGTAATCTTACCAAATTCTGACCATTTAATTGACATACGTCAGGAATCCTGGTCGTCTCCAGGAAATAAATTTTCCCTGTCTAAAAGATGCTATCCTATCCCTGCGGAGTTGAGTAACAAGTGGGAAACTCCACCACTGGTGGACTCTCATGTCGCCCGTCTTGTGGTGTCATCTACTCTGCCTGTCACCTCACTGAAGGAGCCGACGGATAAGCGTGTGCAGGGATGCCTGAAGTCTATTTACTCCCTTACCGGTGCTGTATATAGACCCACTATAGCAGCCTCCTGGGCCGCGAAAGGAATTTAAGCATGGGTTCAGGCATTAGAGGATGAGCTGCCTCAGGATACATCTGACACTGCCAGATAATATCTGTCTCATATTACCACAACCTCCCACTATATTCAGGTGGTGTCCTCTGAGGCAGATGTAATGGAGGCCAAGGCGTCTACTATGTCTATACTGGCGTCCCCCTCACCAGTTCTGCTCAACAGTTATCCCTTCGGATCCGCTGAAAGCGCAAGCTCTACACTTGGTTTTGCAATCCCTCCTGGACACAGGAGTGGTAGTGCCGGTACCTCTGTCCCAGAGAAGCAGAGCAGTTCCGAAACCAAATGTGTCCTTCCGGCCTATACTCAACCTCAAATCATTAAACAAATTTGTGAGAGTGTCCAAATTCTGTATGGAAACTCTGCGCTCTATTGTACTGGCCATGGAACCCGAAGACTATATGGTATCCCTGGACATGCAGGATGCTTACCTGCATATACCTATTTCCATATTGCATCAACAATATCTGCGGTTTGCTATTGGAAACCTCCATTATCATTTCCAGACTCTGCCATTTGGACTGGCCACGGCCCCTCGGATCTTCACCAAGGTCATGGCCGTGATGACGGCCCTTCTCCGCCGTCAGGGAATCAGGATCCTGCCATCTCTGGATGATTTGCTGATCCTGGCGAATTTCCAAGAGGTTCTCCTCAGTCATCTGGAACTGACTGTCCAATTCCTACCAGCCCACGGTTGGCTCATCAACTGGAAAAAGTCCTCACTGGTCCCTACTCGGAGCATGGTGCACCTGGGGGCACTGCTGAACACACACAAAGACTGTTTCTGTCTCCAGAGAAGGTCCTGAAACTTCAGGACAGGATCAGATACTTTTCTTGCCCAAGAATGTCAATACACTGGGCGATGCAAGTACTAGGCCTCATGGTGTCTGTTTTCAACATGGTAGAGTACGCTCAATTTCATTCTCGCCCTCTGCAGAGGTTAACCCTTTCCAAGTGGGATGGCCTGCCTCATCGGATCAGGTCTCAAATGATCTTGACTCCGGAGGTTCGTCTGTCACTGAGCTAGTTGCTACATGACCAACAGTTGAGCAGGGGCCGACTCTTCTGGATCCCCAGCTGGGTCCTACTGACTATGGACGCCAGTCTGCGGGGTTGGGGCGCGGTGCTAGAACAACACTCCAAGGTCGGTGGACCAAGGAGGAATCTCTCCTCCCGATAAACATTCTGGAATTGCGGGCAGTGTTCAATGCTTTGACTCTGGCCCTGCCTCTGATACGGAACAGGCATGTTCAAGTACAGTCAGACAACGCCACCACGGTGGCATACATAAATCATCAAGGCGGCAATCGAAGCTGCATGGCAATGATGGAAGTGTCAAAAATCCTTTGTTTGGCGGAACGCCATCTGCCAGCAATATCGGCAGTGTTCATTCCCTGAGTCCTCAACTGGGAAGCGGATTTCCTCAGTCGTCAGGACGTACACGCCGGAGAATGGCGTCTTCATCCGGAAGTCTTTCAACTCCTAGTGGACAAGTGGGGCCTGCCAGATGTAGACCTGATGGCGTCTCGACACAATCACAAGGTTCCGGTCTTCAGATCAAGAACAAGGGATCCTCAAGCAGCGTTCGTGGACACACTGGCAATTCCATGGAAATTTCAGCTGCCATACGTGTTCCCTCCAGTGTCACTCCTGCCCAGGGTACTACGGAAGTTCAAGCAAGAAGGAGGAATACTACTTCTAGTCGCTCCAGCGTGGGACAGACGGCATTGGTTCTCAGATCTGCAGGGTCTATCGATCGAGCGTCCTCTTCTACTTCCTCAACACCCAGACCTCCTCGTTCAGGACCCTTGTGCCTACCCGGACCTGGCCAGACTGGCTTTGACAGCGTGGCTTTTGAAGCTTCACTCCTGAGGGCCAAAGGATTCTCCGAGGCGGTTATCCAAACTATGCTAAAGGCCCGCAAACCAGCTTCTGCACGGATTTATTACAGGGTCTGGAATTCTTACTTCACCCGGTGTGCCTCTAAGAATTACGATGTATACAATTTCAGAACTTCCAGACTTTTGTCTTTTCTGCAACAGGGCCTAGACTTAGGCCTTTGTCTGTCCTCCCTCAAGGTTTATATTTCTGCCTTGTTGGTGTGGTTTCAGAGGAAGATTGCGTCTATTCCTGACATTCATACATTCACTCAAGGCGTTTTTACGGATTCAGCCTCCATGGGATCTGTCTGTTTTCTTGAATGCCCTACAAGAGTCTCCGTTTGAACCTCTTGAGTCTGTGGACCTTAAATCTCTTACACTATTGCCTCTGTGAGGAGGGTGTCGGACTTAGGCGCTTTGTCCTGTCATCCATCCTTTCTGATTTTCACCGTGACCGGGCAGTTTTTAGAACTCGTCCCAGTTATCGACCTAAGGTGGTGTCTTCTTTTCACCTTAACCAAAAGATCGTGGTTCCGGCTTTTAATTCTTCTGGCTTGTCCTCCAAAGAGCGGTCTTTGGATGTGGTACAGGCTCTCCATATTTATGTGGAGAGGACTGACTCTCAGGAGGTCCGATACCCTTTTTGTACTTTTTGGTTTTCACAAACGTGGCTGGCCTGCGAATTAGCAAGCCTTGGCCAGATGGATTAGAATAGTGATTGCACAAGCTTATGCACAGGCTGGTCTTTCAGCTCCTGCTGCTATCAAAGCCCATTCTACACAGTCTGTTGGACCTTCTTGGGCGGCCCACCGAGGCGTGTCCGCTGAACAATTGTGCAAGGCGGCTACGTGGTTCTCGGTGAACACGTTCATTAGGTTTTATGCCTTTGATACTTTCACCTCCCAGGATGCTTCCTTTTGGACGTCGGGTTCTTGTGCCCGCTACGGTGCGTCCCCACCCATGAGGAACTGCTTTAGGACATACCGCTTTCACACTGCACAAATAACCGGTATATTGCGGTGTGAAAGGCAAGTCCCGAATTCCAGGGTCACATGACCCGGTATTTCAACCTGGGAATAAAGCAGGGTTATTACCAGGTCAGGTGCTGTGTGAACAGGTGACCCGGGTCGATACGATCTGGGACCTGTTCACACTATGGAGGAGACTGCATGGAGATTATCTCAGACCTCTGCACCTGCCCCCGATGGCGGCCCGGCATATTGCCGGGTTGCGTTTCCTCTCTGAAAGGGGTCGCACCTGGGAAGGATCCATGTACAATTCCCGGGTGCAACCCACCTTTGCAATGTGAAAGCTGTATAATTTAGGTGTGGCCATCAATGACTTCAACATGGAGTCTCTGAGAGCGGGGGTCTCAGGTCTGGAGGAAGGGGAATTCTGAGTGTCTCTGGATATCAAGGATGCGTACCTTCACATTCCGATCTGGCCGCCTCATCAGGCTTATCTTTGATTTGCACTGCAGGACTGTCACTACCAGTTCCAGGCCCTGCTATTTGTTCTCTCCGCAACAGCGAGGGTGTTCACCAAAGTGTTGGCAGAGATGATGTTTCTACTCCGCAAACAGGGAGTGAATATAATTTTGTACCTGGACGATCTTCTGATAAAGGCATCGTCCAGGCAGAGGTTGCTGGACAGAATTGCTCTCTCAACCAAACTTCTCCAGGATCACGGGTGTTTTCTGAACCTTCCGAAATCTCACCTAGAGCCAACACGGAGGCTTCCATTCTTGGGAATGATACCGGATACGGAGTCGCAGAAGGTGGTCCTTCCGTTGGAAAAGACATTGGTAATCCAGTCGATGGTGCGGGATATCCTGAAGCCAACCTGGATATCGGTGCATCTATGCATTCGTCTTCTGGGGAAAATGGCGGCCTCTTACGAGGCGCTTCAATACGGAAGGTTTCACGCAAGACCCTTCCAGCTCGATCTGTTGGACAAATGGTCCGGATCGCATCTTCACATACACCAGAGGATCTGTCTGTTGCCAAAAGCCAGGATCTCCATTCTGTGGTGGCTACACAACTGGGTAGCAGACTTTCTCAGCAGACATGACCTGTACCTGGGGGAATGTGGGGCCTTCACCCAGAAGTGTTCAGGTGCTTGACACATAGATGGGGATATCCACAAAGCGACATGATGGCCTCTCGTCTCAACAAGAAGCTCAAGCAGTATTGTTCCAGGTCGAGAGACCCACAGGCAGTGGCAGTGGATGCTCTGACGATTCCATGGATCTATCGGATGGTGTCCACTTCCTTGAATTCCAAGAATTCTAAAAAGAATAAAAAGGGAAAAGGTTCAAGCAATATTCATTGCTCTGGACTGGCCAAGAAGAGCCTGGGTACACGGACCTTCTGGAGATGCTCCTCAAAGATCTGTGACCTCTACCTCTTCCCAAGGATCTTCTGCAACAGGGCTTGTTCGTCTATCAGGACTTACCGCGGCTACGTTTGATGGCATGGAAGTTGAACGGCTGATTCTAGCCAGAAGAGGGATCCCCAACAAGATTATCCCAACTATGAACCAAGCAGGAAGGGGGTGACATCTTCACATTATCACCGTATTTGGAATAAATACGTCTCTTGGTGTGAGAGCAGAAAATATTCTGCGGTGGAATTTCATCTGGGATGTTTCCTACTTTTTCTGTAGGCAGGTGTGGATTTTGGCCTACAACTGGGCTCCATAAAAGTCCAGATTTCGGCCTTATACATTTTCTTTCAGAAACAAGTGGCTTCTCTCCCTGAGGTCCAGACGTTCTTAAAAGGTGTTCTGCACATCCAACTTCCCTTTGTGCCTCCCATGGCACCTTGGGATCTCAATTTGGTGCTGCATTTCCTCCAGTCGGACTGGTTTGAACCGTTACAGGAGGTGGACGTAAAATATCTTACATGGAAGACCGTCACACTGTTGGCCTTGGCTTCAGCAAGACGTGTGTCGGAACTGGGAGTTTTGTCTCACAAAAGTCCCTATTTAATTTTCCATGAGGCCAGAGCTGAACTCAGAACTCGTCAGCAATTTCTTCCTAAAGTGGTGTCTGTGTTTCACATCAACCAACCTATTGTGGTTCCGGTTGTCACCGACACCTCTGCTACTTCGAAGTCTTTGGATGTTGTGAGGGCTATGAAGGTGTATGTAAAGCACACAGCTCATCACAGAAAAACTGACTCGCTGTTTGTTCTCTATGATCCCAATAAAATTGGGGGTCCTGCTTCAAAGCAGTCCATTGCACGCTGGATCAGGCTCGCTATCCAGCATGCTTATTCCACGGCAGGTCTGCCGGTTCCATAATCTGTTCAGGTCCACTCTACTCGGTGGGGTCTTCCTGGGTGGCTGCCCGGGGTGTCTCGGCTTTACAGCTCTGCTGAGCAGCTATTTGGTCTGGTTCGAACACGTTTGCTAAGTTCTACAAGTTCGATAATTTGGCCTCTGAGAACCTTCAGTTTGGTCAATCAGTTCTGAATGAACCTCAGCACTCTCCCACCCGGTTTGGGAGCTTTGGTACATCCCCATGGTACTAAATGGAACCCCAGTATCCTCTAGGACGTAAGAGAAAATAGGATTTTAATTACCTACCAGTAAATCCTTTTCTCGTAGTCCATAGAGGATACTGGGCACCCGCCCAGTGCTTCGTTCTTCCTGCACTGTTACTTGGTTAAGTATTGTTGGTTCAGCTGTTGCTGTTCCTGGTTAAAGTTGGGTTAGCATAGCTTTCCTCTGGTTTGTGTGTGCTGGTTCGGAATCTCGCCACTATCCTTTATATCCTTCTCTCAAAGTATATCCATCTCCTCGGGCACAGTTTCCTAGACTGAGTCTGGTAGAAGGGGCATAGAGGAAGGAGCCAGCCCACACTATAAAATGGACCCGTTTATAACCCATGGTACTAAATGGAGCCAAAGTATCCTCTATGGACTACGAGAAAAGGATTTACCGGTAGGTAATTTAAAATCCTATTTTTTAAATTCTGCTGGCAAAATCGCTACCAATCAGCTCATTTAGTAAATATACCCCTAGATTTTAACAGGCAGGCAGGGTCTGGTTCTGAGTTGGACACAATGCACTGCCGATGTGTCAAGCAGTTGATTTTTGTTTTTAATTTTCTGCTTGTGCATCTAAGGCAGCTTGCGATACAGATTCGATCCCGATGCGTGCTTCGGTGGGGTAGGTATCGTAAGGCTGGATAGACTGTGCAGGCAAGTCAATCTTGACTTTCTAGTGTACTATCTAGTACAAAGTATAGTCAAAATTGGCACTTAGTCAAGATCATACATTGGAGGTAATTCCAAGTTGATCGCAGCAGGATTTTTGTTAGCAATTGGGCAAAACCATGGGGGTAATTCCAAGTTGATTGCAGCAGGAAATTTTTTAGCAGTTGGGCAAAACCATGTGCACTGCAGGGGAGGCAGATATAACATGTGCAGAGAGAGTTAGATTTGGGTGGGGTGTGTTCAATCTGCAATCTAATTTGCACTGTAAAAATAAAGCAGCCAGTATTTACCCTGCACAGAAACAAAATAACCCACCCAAATCTAACTCTTTCTGCACATGTTATATCTGCCTCCCCTGCAGTGCACATGGTTTTGCACAATTGCTAAAAAAAATCTTGCTGCTATCAACTTGGAATTACCCCCATAGACCAAATCGAAAGTACAGATAGCACAGGTTTTGACTATCTGAGCTCTGGGGGAGTTCAAGGGAAATCGCATAGTAAAAATCTGCCATAGCAAGGATCTCACCGTGTGTACACACCTTTAGTTGCACTGTGCGTGCCTCCAGAATCACAGTTGCAATTAGGATTCAAGTTTTGTAGACGTATTGGGTGTTCCTGGGCGGTGGGTTTGTGGATGCATAAGATGGTTCATGTTATGAGAGTGTCGCTGATGGTGGTTGCGTACATATACGCAGATTGGTTTACATAGGATGCTGTATTCAGATGGATAATTTGCATCTACCTTAGAGCTGGTACAGGTTTCAATGGTGCGGCATTTATTGGTGTCTCAGTCCTTGCAGAGGCACGGATGTACACCAGGGAAGAGCTTGGAGTGGCATTTATTGGTGTCTCAATCCTTGCAGATGTACACCAGGGAAGGGCTTGGAGCGGAATTTGTGGGTGTCTCAGTCCTTGCAGATGCACGGATCTACACCAGGGAAGGGCTTTAAGCAGTATTTGTGGGTGTCCCAGTCTTTGCAGATGCCCGGATGTACACCAGGGAAGGGCATGGAGTGGTATTTGTGGGTGTCTCAGTCCTTGCAGATGCACGGATGTACACCAGGGAAGGCCCTGGAGCGGTATTTATTGGTGCCCCAGTCTTTACAGATGTACACCAGGGAATGGCTTTAAGCAGTATTTGTGGGTGTCTCAGTCTTTGCAGATGCACGGATGTACACCAGGGAAGGGCTTTAAGCGGTATTTGTGGGTGTCTCAGTCCTTGCATTGGCATGCATGTACACCAGGGAATGGCTTTAAGCAGTATTTGTGGGTGTCTCAGTCTTTGCATTTGCATGCATGTACACCAGGGAATGGCTTTAAGCGGTATTTGTGGGTGTCTCAGTCCTTGCAGATGCACAGATGTACACCAGGGAAGGGCGTGGAGCTGCATTTGTGTCTCAGTCCTTGCAGATGCACAGATGTACACCTGGGAAGGGCTTGGAGCTGCATTTGTGGGTGTCTCAGTCCTTATAGATGCACGGATGTACACCAGGGAAGGGCTTGGAGCGGCATTTATGGGTGTCTCAGTCCTTGCAGATGCACAGATATACACCTGAGAAGGGCTTGGAGCTGCATTTGTGGGTGTCTCAGTCCTTATAGATGTACATATGTACACCAGGGAATGGCTTGGAGTGGTATCTGTGGGTGTCTCAGTCCTTACGGATGCACGGATGTACACCAGGAAAGGGCTTGGAGCGGCATTTATGGGTGTCTCAGTACTTACGGATGCACAGATGTACACCAGGGAAGGGTTTGGAGCAGTATTTGTGTCTCAGTCCTTGCAGATGCACAGATGTACACTTGGGAAGGGCTTGTAGCTGCATTTGTGGGTGTCTCAGTCCTTATAGATGCACAGATGTACACTTGGGAAGGGCTTGTAGCTGCATTTGTGGGTGTCTCGGTCCTTATAGATGCACAGATGTACACCTGGGAAGGGCTTGGAGCTGCATTTGTGGGTGTCTCAGTCCTTGCAGATGCACAGATATACACCTGAGAAGGGCTTGGAGCTGCATTTGTGGGTGTCTCAGTCTTTATAGATGTACATATGTACACCAGGGAATGGCTTGGAGTGGTATCTGTGGGTGTCTCAGTCCTTACAGATGCACAGATGTACACCAGGGAAGGGCTTGGAGCTGCATTTGTGCGTGTCTCAGTCCTTGCATATGCACAGATGTACGGGATCCGGTCTGAAGAACGACAGTGTCTAGGTCGACAATGTTTAGGTTGACCACTATAGGTCGACAGTCAATAGGTCGACAGGGTCAGAAGGTCGACATGTTCTAGGTCAAAAGATCGACATGAGGGTTTTTTTTTTAATTCTTTTTTAAAACTTTTTCATACTTAATGATCCACGTGGACTACGATTGGAACGGTAATCTGTGTCGAGCGAAGCGGTAGCGGAGCGAGGCACCTTGCCCAAAGCATGGCGTACGAAGTGAGCCATGCGAGGGGACACGGTGCACTAATTGTGGTTCCTGGTCACTCTACGAAGAAAACGACACCAAAAAAACATCAAAAACTCTTGTCGACATTTTGACCTGTCAACTTAGAACATGTCGACCTTCTGACCCTGTCGACATATAGTGGTCGACCTAAATATTGTCGACCTAGACACTGTTGATCTAATGATCCACACCCAGATGTACACCTGGGAAGGGCTTGGAGCTGTATTTGTGGGTGTCTCAGTCCTTATAGATGTACGTATGTACACCAGGGAATGGCTTGGAGTGGTATCTGTGGGTGTCTCAGTCCTTATAGATGTTCGTATGTACACCAGGGAATGGCTTGGAGTGGTATCTGTGGGTGTCTCAGTCCTTATGGATGCACAGATGTACACCAGGGAAGGGCTTGGAGTGGTATTTGTGGGTGTCTCAGTCCTTACGGATGCACAGATGTACACCAGGGAAGGGCTTGGAGCGGTATTTGTGGGTGTCTCAGTCCTTGCAGATGCACAGATGTACACCTGGGAAGGGCTTGGAGCTGCATTTGTGGGTGTCTCAGTCCTTATAGATGTACGTATGTACACCAGGGAATGGCTTGGAGTGGTATCTGTGGGTGTCTCAGTCCTTATGGATGCACAGATGTACACCAGGGAAGGGCTTGGAGTGGTATCTGTGGGTGTCTCAGTCCTTACGGATGCACAGATGTACACCAGGGAAGGGCTTGGAGTGGTATTTGTGGGTGTCTCAGTCCTTACGGATGCACAGATGTACACCAGGGAAGGGTTTGGAGCGGTATTTGTGGGTGTCTCAGTCCTTACGGATGCACAGATGTACACCAGGGAAGGGCTTGGAGCGGTATTTGTGGGTGTCTCAGTCCTTGCAGATGCACAGATGTACACCTGGGAAGGGCTTGGAGCTGCATTTGTGGGTGTCTCAGTCCTTATAGATGTACGTATGTACACCAGGGAATGGCTTGGAGTGGTATCTGTGGGTGTCTCAGTCCTTATAGATGTACGTATGTACACCAGGGAATGGCTTGGAGTGGTATTTGTGGGTGTCTCAGTCCTTATGGATGCACAGATGTACACCAGGGAAGGGCTTGGAGCTGCATTTGTGGGTGTCTCAGTCCTTACAGATGTACACCAGGGAAGGGCTTGGAGTGGTATTTGCATAAAGTCGCAGAAAGCAATACTGGCAAAAGACACACGTAAGCGCTGCGGCGCACAGCTCTGGACCAGCCCCACAAAGTGGTAGAAGTAAGTATTCTGCAACTAAAAAACTTCTTCATTCTGCTCGTAGCTTGGAAACAAATGAGGCCGTGTTCACACACAAGCAGTGGGAAAAGTTATACACTCTCACAAAAAGAAGGCTTTAGATAATAACTTAGGACACCTTTCATGCATTGCACTCTTGTCAATACATTTGTTTACAACTTTTATAATAGTAGCACATATTCACTCATGAAACAAAGTCTTGTCACATTCTACACTTTGAACTATGGTATAAAAAATGTACAGTGTATTCGTGGAAACTACACTTGACTCTTGTCGGAGCTATTTTATACGTTGAAAAATACAAAACAAAGGTAGATGATAGAGATAGAGATATATATATATATATATATATATCTCTATCTATCTCTATCTATCACATCTACTTAAACAACACAATGTAACTCCAAGTCAATCACACTTCTGTGAAATCAAACTGTCCACTTAGGAAGCAACACTGATTGACAATCAATTTCACATGCTGTTGTGCAAATGGAATAGACAACAGGTGGGAATTATAGGCAATTAGCAAGACACCCCCAATAAAGGAGTTGTTCTGCAGGTGGTGACCACAGACCACTTCTCAGCTCCTATGCTTTCTGGCTGATGTTTTGGTCACTTTTGAAAGCTGGCGGTGATTTCACTCTAGTGGTAGCATGAGACGGAGTCTACAACCCACACAAGTGGCTCAGGTAGTGCAGCTCATCCAGGATGGCACCTCAATGCGAGCTGTGGCAAGGTGGTTTGCTGTGTCTGTCAGCGTAGTGTCCAGAGCATGGAGGCGCTACCAGGAGACAGGCCAGTACATCAGGAGACGTGGAGGAGGCCGTAGGAGGGCAACAACCCAGCAGCAGGACCGCTACCTCCGCCTTTGTGCAAGGAGGAACAGGAGGAGCACTGCCAGAGCCCTGCAAAATGACCTCCAGCAAGCCACAAATGTGCATGTGTCTACTCAAACGATCAGAAACAGATTCCCTGAGGGTGGTATGAGGGCCCGACGTCCACAGGTGGGGGTTGTGCTTACAGCCCAGCACCGTGCAGGATGTTTGGAATTTGCCAGAGAACACCAAGATTGGCAAATTCGCCACTGGCACCCTGTGCTCTTCACAGATGAAAGCAGGTTCTCACTGAGCACATGTGACAGAGTCTGGAGACGCCAAGGAGAACGTTCTGCTGCCTGCAACATCCTCCAGCGTGACCGGTTTGACAGTGGGTCAGTAATGGTGTGGGGTGGCGTTTCTTTGGGGGGCCGCACAGCCCTCCATGTGCTCGCCAGAGGTAGCCTGTCTGCCATTAGGTACCGAGATGAGATCCTCAGACCCCTTGTGAGACCATATGCTGGTGCGGTTGGCCCTGGGTTCCTCCTAATGCAAGACAATGCTAGACCTCATGTGGCTGGAGTGTGTCAGCAGCTCCTGCAAGACGAAGGCATTGATGCTATGGACTGGCCCGCCCGTTCCCCAGACCTGAATCCAATTGAGCACATCTGGGACATCATGTCTCGCTCCATCCACCAACGCCACGTTGCACCACAGACTGTCCAGGAGTTGGCGGATGCTTTAGTCCAGGTCTGGGAGGAGATCCCTCAGGAGACCATCCGCCACCTCATCAGGAGCATGCCCAGACGTTGTAGGGAGGTCATACAGGCACGTGGAGGCCACACACACTACTGAGCCTCATTTTGACTTGTTTTAAGGACATTACATCAAAGTTGGAGCAGCCTGTTGTGTGTTTTTCCACTTTAATTCTGAGTGTGACTCCAAATCCAGACCTCCATGGGTTAATAAATTTGATTTCCATTGATAATTTTTGTGTGATTTTGTTGTCAGCACATTCAACTATGTAAAGAACAAAGTATTTAATAAGAATATTTCATTCATTCAGATCTAGGATGTGTTATTTTAGTGTTCCCTTTATTTTTTTGAGCAGTGTATATATAATGTAATATTGATATCAGACCATAGATGTCACAAGGTTACCTGGGTCAGGTAATGACCAACGTCCAGGGTCCGAGGCTTGAAAGTGGGAGTCGAGAAGGCTGAATAAAGCTCTTGCATGGGATTTGGGTAGCAGTGAGAACTGCCTTTGATATGAGTTCAAAGTTATGAACCACGCAGTGGTAATGTTCCGGATTGGTTACCAGATGAGATGCTGCTGGGCCGGACTGGCTACAGGCTGAGGAATACAGCTGGACTGGACTGGTTACAGGCTGAAGAGATGCTGCTGGACTGGACTAGCTACTGGCTGAGGAATACAGCTGGACCGAACTGGCTACCTGCTAAAGAGATGCTACTGGACTGGTTGCTGGCTGAAGAGATGCTGCTGGATCGGACAGGTTTCCGGCTGAGGATATGTTGGACCAGACTGGTTACCGGCTGATGATATGCAGGACCGGACTGGTTACAGGCTGAGGATATGCTGATCCACACTGGTTACCAGCTGAGGACATACTGGACTAGTTACCGGCAGAGGATATGCTGGGCCTGATTCTGCCACACAAAAAAAACATGAAACAGGTTCACTTGTCACAGTAACTATGTGACTAGTTGCACAGCCCAGATTACTGCAGCCGGACTTTGGGGGTAATTCTGAGTTGATCGCAGCAGCAATTTTGTTAGCAATTGGGCAAAACCATGTGCACTGCAGGGGGGGGGGGGGGGGCAGATATAACATTTGCAGAGAGAGTCAGATTTGGGTGGGTTATTTTGTTTCTGTACAGGGAAAATACTGGCTGCTTTATTTTTACAGTGCAATTTAGATTTCAGTTTGAACACACCACACCCAAATCTAACTCTCTCTGCACATGTTATATCTGCCCCTCCTGCAGTGCACATGGGTGGTCATTCCGAGTTGTTCGCTCGTTATTTTTTTTCGCAACGGAGCGATTAGTCGCTAATGCGCATGCGCAATGTCCGCAGTGCGACTGCGCCAAGTAAATTTGCTATGCAGTTAGGTATTTTACTCACGGCATTACGAGGTTTTTTCTTCGTTCTGGTGATCGTAATGTGATTGACAGGAAGTGGGTGTTTCTGGGCGGAAACTGGCCGTTTTATGGGAGTGTGTGAAAAAACGCTACCGTTTCTGGGAAAAACGCGGGAGTGGCTGGAGAAACGGAGGAGTGTCTGGCCGAACGCTGGGTGTGTTTGTGACGTCAAACCAGGAACGACAAGCAGTGAACTGATCGCACTGGCAGAGTAAGTCTCGAGCTACTCAGAAACTGCACAGAGAAGTCTTTTCGCAATATTGCGAATCTTTCGTTTGCACTTTTGAGAAGCTAAGATTCACTCCCAGTAGGCGGCGGCTTAGCGTGTGCAAAGCTGCTAAAAGCAGCTTGCGAGTGAACAACTCGGAATGAGGGCCATGGTTTTGCCCAACTGCTAAAAAATGTCCTGCTGCGATCAACTTGGAATTACCCCCTTTGGTTGCATGGTAACTGGCTGGACTGAGACTCATGTTGGTGAAGTGGAGAATCATGGAATGCAGCAATGTCAGGGAATATCACAGACTGCACACAGGAGCTTGAATAAACCTCAGGCACACAAATAGTTAACAACTGCTGCAATCTGAATCTGTGTACTTCTGCAATCAGCCTGGGAAGGTGCTGTAGTTTGGAAACTAGTATGCTCAGCAGATACTGGAGTCAGAGCATGAATCAAGGAATTCAGGAGCAAGGCTGAGTGAACTCTAGGATACTGCAGGAAATCCTGGCCTACAGGACAGCAGACTGAGGTAAGACACAGGGCTGGTTACTACAACATGTGAGAATCAGGTTTATGACCATAGATCTGTGGCATACCGCTTTAGCTGACCGCCTTTGGCGCTTCCCTGATTACTTGTCCAAATCTGATGATTTTAAACGGTTTCTCGCTAAATCTTGGTCAAATTATCAAGATGACAACTTGGAGCATTGGGAGGACATTGTTTTGTTCTGGGAGGCATCGAAGGCGATCATGTGTGGACATATCATGCAATATGTTTCTAAGCTTAGAAAGGATTCAGTGAAACAATATTATGCCCTACAAAAGTCGATGGGAAAGATGTTTAGACATTATCAAGTTAGTCTAGCGCTAACTTGGAAAATTATCTGCAAAACAAAAAACTCCTTGAATCATTCCTGACTATGGTGGTCATTCCGAGTTGATCGCTCGCTGCCGATTTTCGCAGAGTAGCGATTAAGTAAAAAAACGGCAAAAATGCGCATGGTACGCAGCGCGCATGCGCTAAGTACTTTCACATAAAACTTTTTAGATTTACACAAGCTCGAGCGACGTTTTTCATCGCTCGAGTGATCGTACTGTGATTGACAGGAAGTGGGTGTTTCTGGGCGGAAACTGGCCATTTTCAGGGAGTGTGTTAAAAAACGCAGGCGTGCCAGGTAAAAATGCAGGAGTGTCTGGAGAAATGGGGGAGTGGCTGGCCGAACGCAGGGCGTGTTTGTGACGTCAAACCAGGAACTAAACAGACTGAGGTGATTGCAGTCTAGGAGTAGGTCTGGAGCTACTCAGAAACTGCAGCGAATTATTTAGTAGCAGTTCTGCTAATCTTTCGTTCGCTATTCTGCTAAGCTAAGATACAGTCCCAGAGGGCGGCGGCCTAGCATGTGCAATGCTGCTGAAAGCAGCTAGCGAGCGAACAACTCGGAATGAGGGCCTATGCAAGGTAGAAACAGACTTGAGTACACTAAACAAATGTACTACAAATAGGGCAATAAACCCGAGAAACTAGTGGCACTCATGTCTAAATTTTTTATCAGCGATTTACAGTGGAGGGTGAACAGCAGAAACATTTGTTATCTTCAGTGCAACTTCCCAAATTATCTCATGAACAATGGGAAGCTTTATCTAAAGCTATATCAGAGGAGGAGTTGCAATACGGTGATAATGGGCTTACTTCTGCATAAATAACCTGGTCTGGTTGGATTTTTGGGCATTTACTATAAGTTATTAAACTATGAATTAACACCTACATTTTTGGAACTATATAATAAATTACTGAAAGGCACAACAACCTTTCCATCCTTCACAGAAGCCTAAACATCACTCATACCCAAACCAGACAAATATCCTATGCTGATGCAATCGTATCGCCCAATGGGGGTCATTCTGAGTTGATCGGTCGCTGGCTAGTTTTAGCAGCCGTGCAAACGCTATGCTGCCGCCCACTGGGGAGTGTATTTTAGCTTAGCAGAAGTGCGAACGCTTGTGCAGCCAAGCTCTGCAAAAACAGTTTGTGCAGTTTCTGCGTAGCTCTGAACCTACTCAGCGCTTGCGATCACTTCAGCCTACTCGTGTCCGGATTTGACGTCATACACCCGCCCAGCGAACACCCAGCCACGCCTGTGTTTTTTCAGACACACCTGCATTTTTACAAACACTCCCTAAAAACGGTCAGTTGACACCCAGAAACGCCCCCTTCCTGTCAATCTTCTTGTGGCCGTCAGTGCGACTGAAAACTTTGCTAGAACCTGTGCACAACCACAACGGGCTTTGTACCCGTACGTCGCGCGTGCGCATTGCGGGGCATGCGCAGAAATGCAGATTTTTAGCCTGATCGATGCGCTGCGAACAACGGCAGCTAGCGAGCAACTCGGAATGACCCCCATTATCTCACTAAACTCAGATTTTAAAATAATGGTCAGATTAATAGCTAATAGGCTACAATCAATCCTGCCAGATTTATTAACTCCCGCACCAGACAAGCCTCATACGAGGAAGACACACTGTTCGAGCGTTTCGATTGGTTATAGCTGCGGTTCTATCTGGAACGCGGCACAAGGTCCTAAAAGGCATGCTACTTAGCCTGGACACTCAAAAGGACTTCAATACTGTGGCGTGGCCACATCTGTTTTCTATCTTGGAAAGGAGAGATTTCGATCCAGTGTTCATTAGGCTGATCCGATACTCAGCCAACTACAACTTTGTTAGTAAATGGGATGAGAAGGGACCCAATATGCATGGATAGAGGCACCCCTCAGGTGTGTCCCCTTTCCCCTTTGTTGTTTAATCTCTGTATATAGCCTCTTTCTCTGACGTCTTAGTGGATGCTGGGAACTCCGTAAGGACCATGGGGAATAGCGGCTCCGCAGGAGACTGGGCACAGAAGTAAAGCTTTAGGACTACCTGGTGTGCACTGGCTCCTCCCCCTATGACCCTCCTCCAAGCCTCAGTTAGATTTTTGTGCCCGAACGAGAAGGGTGCACACTAGTGGCTCTCCTGAGCTGCTTAGTGAAAAGTTTAGTTTTAGGTTTTTTATTTTCAGTGAGACCTGCTGGCAACAGGCTCACTGCATCGATGGACTAAGGGGAGAAGAAGCGAACTCACCTGCGTGCAGAGTGGATTGGGCTTCTTAGGCTACTGGACACCATTAGCTCCAGAGGGATCGGACACAGGCCCAGCCATGGAGTCCGGTCCCAGAGCCGCGCCGCCGGCCCCCTTACAGAGCCAGAAGCAAGAAGAGGTCCGGAAAATCGGCGGCAGAAGACATCCTGTCTTCACCAAGGTAGCGCACAGCACTGCAGCTGTGCGCCATTGCTCCTCAGCACACTTCACACTTCGGTCACTGAGGGTGCAGGGCGCTAGGGATGGGCGCCCTGAGCAGCAATAAAAACACCTTGGCTGGCGAAAATACATCACATATAGCCCCCAGGGCTATATGGATGAATTTTAACCCCTGCCAGATTACACTGAAAAACGGGAGAAAAGGCTGCCGAGAAAGGGGCGGAGCCTATCTCCTCAGCACACTGGCGCCATTTTCCCTCACAGCTCCGTTGGAGGGAAGCTCCCTGGCTCTCCCCTGCAGTCACTACACTACAGAAAGGGTTAAAAAAGAGAGGGGGGCACTAATTAGGCGCAGTATAAACAATACAGCAGCTATAAGGGGAAAAACACTTATATAAGGTTATCCCTGTATATATATGGCGCTCTGGTGTGTGCTGGCAAACTCTCCCTCTGTCTCCCCAAAGGGCTAGTGGGGTCCTGTCCTCTATCAGAGCATTCCCTGTGTGTGTGCTGTGTGTCGGTACGTTTGTGTCGACATGTATGAGGAGGAAAATGATGTGGAGGCGGAGCAAATTGCCTGTAATAGGGATGTCACCCCCTAGGGGGTCGACACCTGAGTGGATGAACTGTTGGAAGGAATTACATGACAGTGTCAGCTCTTTACAAAAGACAGTGATTGACATGAGACAGCCGGCTACTCAGCTTGTGCCTGTCCAGACGTCTCATAGACCGTCAGGGGCTCTAAAGCGCCCGTTACCTCAGATGGCAAATACAGACGCCGACACGGATACTGACTCCAGTGTCGACGGTGAAGAGACAAATATGACTTCCAGTAGGGCCACACGTTACATGATTGAGGCAATGAAAAATGTTTTACACATTTCTGATAATACGAGTACCACCAATAGGGGTATTATGTTCGGTGAGGAAAAACTACCTGTAGTTTTCCTGAATCTGAGAAATTAAATGAGGTGTGTGATGAAGCGTGGGTTTCCCCCGATAAAAAAACTGATAATTTCTAAACAGTTATTGGCATTATATCCTTTCCCGCCAGAGGTTAGGGTGCGTTGGGAAACACCCCCTAGGGTGGATAAAGCGCTCACACGCTTGTCAAAACAGGGGCTCTACCCTCTCCTGAGATGGCCGCCCTTAAGGATCCTGCTGATAGAAAGCAGGAGGGTATCCTAAAATGTATTCACACAACATACTGGTGTTATACTGCGACCAGCAATCGCCTCAGCCTGGATGTGCAGTGCTGGGTTGGCGTGGTCGGATTCCCTGACTGAAAATATTGATACCCTAGATAGGGACAGTATATTATTGCCTATAGAGCATTTAAAAGATGCATTTCTATATATGTGTGATGCACAGCGGGATATTTGTCGACTGGCATCAAGAGTAAGTGCGCTGTCCATTTCTGCCAGAAGAGGGTTATGGACACGACAGTGGTCAGGTGATGCGGATTCCAAATGGCATATGGAAGTATTGCCTTATAAAGGGGAGGAGTTATTTGGGGTCGGTCTTTCAGACCTGGTGACCACGGCAACAGCTGGGAAATCCACGTTTTTACCCCAGGTCGCCTCTCAACATAAGAAGACGCCGTATTATCAGGCGCAGTCCTTTCGTTCCCATAAGGGCAAGTGGGCAAAAGGTTCCTCATTTCTGCCCGGTGACAGAGGGAGAGGAAAAAGGCTGCAGAAATCAGCCAGTTCCCAGGAACAGAAGCCCTCTCCCGCCTCTGCCAAGCCCTCAGCATGATGCTGGGGCTTTACAAGCAGACAGGGAGGCAGTTTTGGAAGCCATTCACAAGCTGTATTCCCGGCAGGTGATAATCAAGGTACCCCTCCTGCAACAGGGAAAGGGGTATTATTCCACACTTTTGTGGTACCAAAGCCGGACGGCTCGGTGAGACCGATTTTAAATCTAAAATCTTTGAACACTTACATACAGAGGTTCAAATTCAAGAGAAGGGGACTACATGGTGTCTCTGGACATCAAGGATGCTTACCTTCATGTCCCAATTTACCCTTCTCACCAAGGGTACCTCAGGTTTGTGGTACAGAACTGTCACTATCAGTTTCAGACGCTGCCGTTGGATGGTCCACGGCACCCCGGGTCTTTACCAAGGTAATGGCCGAAATGATGATACTCCTTCGAAGGAAGGGAGTTTTAGTTATCCCTTACTTGGACGATCTCCTGATAAGGGTAAGATCCAGGGAACAGTTGGAGGTCGGTGTAGCACTATCTCAGGTAGTGTTGCGACAGCACGGTTGGATTCTCAATATTCCAAAATCGCAGCTGGTTCCGACGACTCGTTTTCTGTTCCTAGGGATGATTCTGGACACAGTCCAGAAAAAGGTGTTTCTCCCGGAGGAGAAAGCCAGGGAGTTATCCGAGCTAGTCAGGAACCTCCTAAAACCGAGCCAAGTCTCAGTGCATCAATGCACAAGGGTTCTGGGAAAAATGGTGGCTTCCTACGAAGCAAGCCCATTCGGCAGATTCCACGCAAGAACTTTCCAGTGGGACCTGCTGGACAAATGGTCGGGGTTGCATCTTCAGATGCATCAGCCGATAACCCGGTCACCAAGGACAAGGGTGTCCCTCCTGTGGTGGTTGCAGAGTGCTCATCTTCTAGAGGGCCGCAGATTCGGCATTCAGGACTGGGTCCTGGTGACCACGGATGCCAGCCTGCGAGGCTGGGGAGCAGTCACACAGGGAAGAAATTTCCAGGGCTTATGGTCAAGCCTGGAGACATCACTTCAGGCCCGGCGCTAGCCGCTCAGCAAGGGATGCAGTGCAGGTAGGCGCCGGGTAGGATAGGCGCCTTCACTGCTCTGCATAGCTGAAGCGCCGTCCTGTCCCCCCTGCTGCTGCTGCGCCTGCCCTGTCACACTGACAGGCAGCCGCAGCAGCGCCGGCAGCATGACTCATTCTCCTCTGTCCCCTGTGACAGTGAGAGGAGTGTTTTCGGTCTGCCTAAAGGGGGCGGAGCTACACGGACCAGGCTAGCAGACTGTGGAAGATCTGGCCAGCAAGATTGTGGTAAGGGTATGTAAAAAGTGTGAGAGAGAAAGTGTGTGTGTGTGTGTGTGTGTGTGTGTTTGTATTTAAAAAGTGGACGCTGTCTGCCGTAATGTGTAAAAAGGGGGGCGCTGTCCACCGTAATGTTTAAAAAGGGGACTCTGTCCGCCATTATGTGTAAAAAGGGAGGCGCTGTCCGCCGTAATGTGTAAAAAGTGGACGCTGTCCGCCGTAATGTGTAAAAAGGGGGGCGCTGTCCGCCGTAATGTGTAAAAAGGGGACTGTCCGCCGTAATGTGTAAAAAGTGGAGCGCTGTCCGCCGTAATGTGTAAAAAGGGGAGCGCTGTCCGCCGTAATGTGTAAAAAGGGGACTCTGTCCGCCGTAATGTGTAAAAAGGGAGGCGCTGTCCGCCGTAATGTGTAAAAAGTGGACGCTGTCCGCCGTAATGTGTAAAAAGTGGACGCTGTCCGCCGTAATGTGTAAAAAGGGGGGCGCTGTCCGCCGTAATGTGTAAAAAGGGGACTCTGTCCGCCGTAATGTGTAAAAAGAGGAGCGCTGTCCACCGTAATGTGTAAAAAGGGGAGCGCTGTCCGCCGTAATGTGTAAAAAGGGGAGCGCTGTCCGCCGTAATGTGTAAAAAGGGGAGCGCTGTCTGCCGTAATGTGTAAAAAGGGGACTCTGTCCGCCGTAATGTGTAAAAAGGGAGGCGCTGTCCGCCGTAATGTGTAAAAAGTGGACGCTGTCCGCCATAATGTGTAAAAAGGGGGGCGCTGTCCACCGTAATGTGTAAAAAGGGGACTCTGTCCGCTGTAATGTGTAAAAAGGGGAGCGCTGTCCGCCGTAATGTGTAAAAAGGGGAGCGCTGTCCGCCGTAATGTGTAAAAAGGGGACTCTGTCCGCCGTAATGTGTAAAAAGGGGAGCGCTGTCCGCCGTAATGTGTAAAAAGGGGAGCGCTGTCCGCCGTAATGTGTAAAAAGGGGGACGCTGTCTGCCGTAATGTGTAAAAAGCGTAATCTGTCGGCCGTAATGTGTAAAAGGGGCTCTACCTGGTGTAGTGGCGTTACTGTGTGGCATAGTTTGAATAATGGAGACTACTATAATATGTAATATGAATTGGTATTATTTTGTGGCCACACCCCTTCCCTGCGAAGCCACGCCCCTATATTTTTTGTGCGCGCCTGCGGCGCGCACTGCCCCAATTTTACATACAGGTGTGTGTGTGTGTGGGGGGGGTGTGCCAATTCCCTCTCTTGCACACAGCGGTAAAATGTCTAGTTACGGCACTGTCTGTGTGCAGGGCCGTAACTAGCGCTGCACAGAGTGAGTGTGGGCATAGAGTTCACATCCATAGGCTTACACGGATCTCCTGCAGCTCAGGGGCCCAAGAGGCCATGGTAACCCCCCCGGCCCTACATGTAAAGTATGGGAGGGCGCAAATTTATATTTTGCAGGAGGGCGCTGAACACCCTAGCACCGGCCCTGCATCACTTCACATAAATATCCTGGTGCTAAGAGCCATTTACAATGCTCTAAGCTTAGCAAGACCTCTGCTTCAAGGTCAGCCGGGTTGATCCAGTCGGACAACATCACGGCAGTCACCCACGTAAACAGACAGGGTGGCACAAGAAGCAGTCAATGGCAGAAGCTGCAAGGATTCTTCGCTGGGCGGAAAATCATGTGATAGCACTGTCAGCAGTATTCATTCCGGGAGTGGACAACTGGGAAGCAGACTTCCTCAGCAGACACGACCTCCACCCGGGAGAATGGGGACTTCACCCAGAAGTCTTCCACATGATTATAAACCGTTGGGTAAAACCAAAGGTGGACATGATGGCGTCCCGCCTCAACAAAAAACTCGACAGGTATTGCGCCAGGTCAAGGGACCCTCAGGCAATAGCTGTAGACGCTCTGGTAACACCGTGGGTGTACCAGTCAGTGTATGTTTTCCCTCCTCTGCCTCTCATACCCAAGGTACTGAGAATTATAAGATGGAGAGGAGTAAGCACTATATTCGTGGCTCCGGATTGGCCAAGAAGGACTTGGTACCCGGAACTTCAAGAGAGGCTCACGGAGGATCCGTGGCCTCTACCTCTAAGAAGGGACCTGCTCCAGCAAGGACCCTGTCTGTTCCAAGACTTACCGCGGCTGCGTTTGACGGCATGGCGGTTGAACGCCGGATCCTGAAGAAAAAAGGCATTCCGGATGAAGTCATCCCTATCCTGATCAAAGCCAGGAAGGATGTAACCGCAAAACATTATCACCGCATTTGGCGAAAATATGTTGCGTGGTGCGAGGCCAGTAAGGCCCGACGGAGGAATTTCAACTGGGTCGATTCCTACATTTCCTGCAAACAGGAGTGTCTATGGGCCTGAAATTGGGGTCCATTAAGGTTAAAATTTCGGCCCTGTCAATTTTCTTCCAGAAAGAACTAGCTTCAGTCCCTGAAGTGCAGACGTTTGTAAAAGGGGTACTGCATATACAGCCTCCTTTTGTGCCTCCAGTGGCACCTTGGGATCTCAATGTAGTTTTTGGGTTCCAAAAGTCACATTGGTTTGAACCACTTAAAGATGTTGGCCCTGGCCTGGGCCAGGCGCGTGTCAGAATTGGCGGCTTTATTCTGTAAAAGCCCTTATCTGATTTTCCATACGGACAGGGCGGAATTGAGGACTCGTCCTCGGTTTCTCCCTAAGGTGGTTTCAGCGTTTCACCTGAACCAACCTATTGTGGTGCCTGCGGCTACTAGGGACTTGGAGGACTCCAAGTTGCTAGACGTTGTCAGGGCCCTGAAAATATATGTTTCCAGGACGGCTGGAGTCAGAAAATCTGACTCGCTGTTTATCCTGTATGCACCCAACAAGCTGGGTGCTCCTGCTTCTAAGCAGACTATTGCTCGTTGGATTTGTAGTACAATTCAGCTTGCACATTCTGTGGCAGGCCTGCCACAGCCAAAATCTGTAAAAGCCCATTCCACACGGAAAGTGGGCTCATCTTGGGCGGCTGCCCGAGGGGTCTCGGCTTTACAACTTTGCCGAGTAGCTACTTGGTCAGGGGCAAACACGTTTTGCTAAATTCTACAAATTTGATACCCTGGCTGAGGAGGACCTGGAGTTCTCTCATTCGGTGCTGCAGAGTCATCCGCACTCTCCCGCCCGTTTGGGAGCTTTGGTATAATCCCCATGGTCCTTACGGAGTTCCCAGCATCCACTAGGACGTCAGAGAAAATAAGAATTTACTTACCGATAATTCTATTTCTCGTAGTCCGTAGTGGATGCTGGGCGCCCATCCCAAGTGCGGATTGTCTGCAATACTTGTACATAGTTATTGTTAACTAAATCGGGTTATTGTTGTAGTGAGCCATCTTTTCTAGAGGCTCCTCTGTTATCATACTGTTAACTGGGTTTAGATCACAAGTTATACGGTGTGATTGGTGTGGCTGGTATGAGTCTTACCCGGGATTCAAAATCCTTCCTTATTGTGTACGCTCGTCCGGGCACAGTATCCTAACTGAGGCTTGGAGGAGGGTCATAGGGGGAGGAGCCAGTGCACACCAGGTAGTCCTAAAGCTTTACTTTTGTGCCCAGTCTCCTGCGGAGCCGCTATTCCCCATGGTCCTTACGGAGTTCCCAGCATCCACTACGGACTACGAGAAATAGAATTATCGGTAAGTAAATTCTTATTTTCGTATTCTACAATCATGGCCTGATTTTAAAGGCATAAAGGTTGGCAAGAAAAAGAAAATGATCTGCTTTCGCGGATGATGTCTTACTTTATATTGCTAATCCGGAAATGGCATTAGAGAGACTTTTGAATAAACTTAGGGAGTATGGTGAGATATCGGGGTATACAATAAATCTGTCCAAATCCCTGGAGTTACATCTGCATACATGAATACGTGTTCTGCAGTGGGGCCGTCATTATCCAGTGAGATGTGCGAAATCCGCTATAGAGTACTTAGGCATTCAGTTGACCAAGAGGCCGGCAGAGCTAAATAAACTCAGCATTTAAAATGCGGTGGTGAAGACATCCAGGGAACTGGAGGGTTGGAGCCATCTCCTGTGAAGGTGACCATCCACTACTCAGACTTGTCTGAACTGCAGATTTCTCTTGAACTCTCCCGGGAGTGTCACGGGAAAGAGATCGGACCCTGGCTTTAATTTTCAGTACATTCACTTCAGAAATATCTGATGCAATCTATCATGTGCCAGATCGCATCAGATATATCTGATGCACACATGCTACATGTGATTGATCTGATGCTGCTGCTGCATCCTGTGGTGGGTGGGAGTGGCCAGGGAGATGCCAGTCAAGTGATGCTTCAGATGAATCTGATCAGATACATCTGAAGTAAAAAAAACCTCTGATGTGCACCTGATTTCTTCAGATTGAGATAAATTGTTGGGGCAGCCACAAAGATCTGTAGTTCAGCCATATCTGACACGGGACTGCGCATCGGATCGGAAGAGCCATCCGATATAACACTTTTCTTCAGATTTTTCAGTCAGATGCGTCGAAGTCTGAAGACAAGTGCCCAAATCGGACTAGTGGGTGGGGGCCTTTAGCTTATATAGGTAGAGCTAGTCTAATCCTAATGGTGACCGTTCCGCTGTGCCTGATCAACCAATAGGCTGATCAGGCTGCAGCCTGGAGAGCTGGGTCCCGGGGGACGCAGCGCTGGCACAATAGATTAATTAGGTTTTTTTTTTTAATGTGCAATCCTGCAGCAGTGCGGCTGCGCCTAACGAAGGCACCGTAATTGTCTGTGCCACCCACTCACTGCTGCAGACAGTCTGCAGTGCAGCAATGACTGATTCAGTCATCATCGCTGCTGAGCACTGCCTGAGCTGCAGCGTCTTCCGCATCTGGCCTTTCTGCTGCGGGGTACACTGGGCTCCACAAGGATAGACATTGGGGTGTAGAGTAGGATCTTGATCCGAGGCACCAACAGGCTCAAAAGCTTTGACTGTTCCCAGAATGCATAGCGCCGCCTCCTCTATAACCCCGCCTCCCTGCACAGGAGCTCAGTTTTGTAGTTGTTGCCGCAGATAGCAGGCACATAACAGAGGGGCTGCTCTGGATAGCCCTAAGAAGAGCTTTTTTTGAGAAGAAAAGTGAAGACTTCAAGGGATGTAGCAGTGTGTACATGTCTAGTGACATTCACTGCTGCAGCTCCATCTCTCCCCAGCGGCGCTGTACACTCCCGAGCCCTGGTTGCCGGGTAACTACAGAAGGAGGCTCCGGTTTTCTTCTGGTCAGGCACACACGACTGGGGCTCTCCGGGATCGCGTGGCGCTTCGGGAGGTGGTGAGTGGGTCCTGCTCGCGGGACCCGTACTTTATTGCGATCTGGCGCGGTCGGTGGGAGGCGGGCCACGCGCGGTGGACACTGTGGCAGTACAGGCGATCCCACTAGATCACCAGGGCATGGTCAGGTTTTCCCTTAAAACCTTTTTATGTGTAGCCCGCAGTACCTGGTGGTTTTGCCAGCAGAGGGGATAAGGATTAGACCTGGAGCCCCTCCCCCCAGCCCCGGGGTGCCATTTCCAGCAAATGTTCCCGCCGTGGAGCTGCATATCTGTCTCTCCCTCACTCCCTGTCAGTGTTTGGGCGCCATTTCTCTCAGCTACACTGTTCCTGGGACTGCTTGGGCAAATCCTCCTGTGTAAAGCCGCCTGGTTGCCAGCGCTGTGACTTTACATGACACTTAAGTATTCTACATGTCAATTAGACAGTGTTAGTTAAGAAAGAGTGCATTTAGTCAGGGTTCTCTGGTACAAGTACCCTGCGATATATATCCAGTTCTTACTGTGCAGTGTTATCTCTATTGACTACATAGCTATATATATAATCTGGTCCAGTGCAGTATTATTGTTAGTAATAACCTCTGCATTGTATAACTGTGACTATATGTGTGTGCATTAGCTTGCTGAGTGGTTTCCATTTCATGTCTCTCACTCAACTTGCCATCCCTATATTCTATAACCTGAGGGGGCTTGGTGCGTCACGTTTTATAATTATATAGGATTTTCACAAGATATACTTTAATACGTATTTTTCTCTGTGATTTTAGTCACCATATCTCTCCTGTGTCCCTGCTTGTGCTGACTACACTGCGCAGGGGTTTGGGCAAGAGGTATTGTGCTGCTGACAATTGTACTGTGTTACCTGATACTGCAAGTTATATCATGTCTGCTTCTGAAGGTAACGGTTCTGGGGCTGAACACACTGCCGGTGTTGCTGAAGCCACGGATCCCTATGAGGAGATCATAGGAGCTGTGGGCTCTGATTCTGGGGGCTCCTTGCCCCCCAGTGGGACTGTGGCAACGGGGGTGCATAATGACCCACCGTGGGGTACTTTCTCCACGCTTCTACATACGCTAGTTACTAAACTAACACCCCCTATGGGACCTCCTATGCTGGTGCAACCGTATGTGGTCCCTGCAGCTAACCCGTCGTGAGCGGATAATTTGTCTGCTCAATTCAAGAAGTTGAACCAGTCCTTGACTACTAAAAAGTCCGACCCTCGCTCGCCTAATACCAAAGGGTCCTCTAAGCGAGCTCTTATCTCCTCACAATCCACTGCTGTCACTGACACCTCGTCTGATGAAGATGGCGCTTACACTGACCCCACAGATTCTGACACAGATACTGCTGAGGGGGCGGGTAGTTCACATGTGGATGTTCCTGATCTTTTGGAGGCTATTAAGTTGATTTTACAGATTACTGATGATCCCGAGCCATCCGCTCCTCCTAAGAAACCAGATAGGTTCAAGCGTCAGAAGGTGGTTAAACAAGTTTTACCTCACTCTGACGACCTAGTGAAACCCGGCAAAGAAGTTTGTGCCTCAAAAGAAGATGCTGGCTCTCTATCCCCTCACGCCAGAGCTGTCTAAAAATTGGGAAACGCCTCCTCCAGTAGACTCACATGTGGCTAGGATGGTGGTTTCCTCAGCTCTACCTGTCACTACCGTCACATCTCTGAAAGAGCCTACGGATAAACGTGTGGAGGGTTGTCTAAAAGCGATTTACACCCTCATGGGTGCTGCACAAAGGCCCACTATTGCAGCAACATGGGCTGCAGAGGCTATTGAAGCATGGGCCCTAGAGTTAGAAGCTGAAATCTCTTCTGACAATGCTAGACAATGCTTGTCATATATTGTCACAGCTTCTCACTATATTAAAGAGGCGGCTTCTGATGCTGGTATCCTAGCAGCCAAGGCCTCTACTACATCAGTCCTGGCTCGCCGGATATTGTGGCTGAGATCCTGGTCTGTGGATCTGGATTCTAGAAAAACGCTGGAGGTACTACCTTTCAAGGGAGATATTCTGTTTGGGGAGGACTTAAATAAGATAGTGGCTGACATGGCTACTGCCAAAACTGCCTGTCTGCCAAGTACCGCTCCTTCTGTGTCGAAGGCTAAAGGTACATCCTTTCGCCCCTTTCGTCCTTCAGGTAAAGCAAAAGGTCAGGCGTACAACAAGCAGAACCGCACTTCCAAACCTGGTAAGCCGAAGCCCAAAAGAGCCTGGGCTGCATGTTAGCCAGCTTCCAAGACCGATAAGCCTGCCGCATGACGGGGCGGGCCTCCCCCTGGGGGATCCCAGGGTGGGGTCCGGCTTCTAGGGTATACCCAGGAATGGTTGAAGACCGCTTCAGATGCCTGGGTACGGGAAGTCGTCACTCGAGGTTACGCCATAGCCTTCAAAAACCGACCCCCTCATCGATTTTGCCGGACAGACGTCCCGTTGGACCAGACAAAGGCAAACACTCTACATTCGGTGATTCAGACCCTCCTGGATACAGGAGTCGTAGTACAGGTGCCTCTTGCTCAGAGGGGCCGGGGGTACTATTCTCTGCTGTTTCTGGTCCCGAAACCAAATGGGTCCTCCCGGCCCATTCTCAACCTCAAGGCATTGAACAGGTTTGTGAAAGTTCCGTATGGAAACCATTCGCGCTGTAGTTCTGGCCATTACCAGTTTCGGGCGTTACCTTTTGGTTTAACTACGGCTCCGCGAGTCTTCACCAAAGTTATGGCGGTGATGACGGTGGTACTCCGCCGTCAAGGGGTCAGGATACTGCCGTATCTGGACGACTTGTTAATCCTGACAAATTCCCCAGAACTTCTCCTACGTCATCTGGATATGACTGTCCGGTTTCTACAAGCCCATGGATGGCTCATCAACTGGAAGAAATCCTCCCTGGTCCCTGCTCAGAGCATGGTGCACCTGGGAGCGCTATTGGACACTCACAACCAGCGGTTGTTCTTGTCTCAGGAGAAAGTCCTGAAGCTTCAGGACAGGATTCGTTGCTTCCTTTCTCATCCGCAAGTGTCGATACATTCGGCAATGCAGGTGCTGGGCCTCATGGTGTCAGCATTTGAAATGGTGGAGTATGCTCAATTCCATTCTCGCCCCCTCCAGAGGCTGATTCTAGCCAAGTGGGACGGCCTGCCTCACCGGATCAGGTCTCACATGATCTCATTGACTCCGGAGGTCCGTCTGTCGCTGCACTGGTGGCTCCAGGACCAACGATTGTGCAGGGGCCGTCCCTTCTGGATATCCGACTGGGTCCTGTTGATGACAGATGCCAGTCTAAGAGGTTGGGGCGCGGTGCTGGAACAACACTCCCTTCAGGGTCGCTGGACCAAGGAGGAATCTCTCCTCTCGATCAACATTCTGGAATTGCGGGCGGTCTTCAATGCGTTGAACCTGGCCCAGCATTTAATTCAGAACCGTCCTGTTCAAGTATAGTTGGACAACGCCACCACAGTGGCTTACATAAATCATCAAGGCGGCACTCGAAGCCGTTTGGCAATGAAGGAAGTCTCACGGATTCTACAATGGGCGGAACGCCATCTACCGGCCATATCGGCAATATTCATTCCGGGGGTCCTGAATTGGGAAGCGGACTTTCTCAGTCATCAGGACGTACACGCCGGAGAGTGGGGCCTCCATCCAGAAGTGTTTCAACTCCTAGTGGAAAAGTGGGGCCTTCCAGACGTGGATCTGATGGCGTCTCGACACACAATCACAAGGTTCCGGTCTTCGGAGCAAGGACAAGGGATCCTCAAGCAGCATTCGTGGATGCGCTGGCGGTGCCGTGGAGGTTTCGGCTGCCGTACGTGTTCCCTCCATTGTCACTCCTGCCCAGGGTAATTCGGAAGTTCAAGCAAGAAAGAGGAATTCTGCTTCTCATAGCTCCAGCGTGGCCCAGACGGCACTGGTTCCCAGACCTGCAGGGCCTATCGTCAGAGCGTCCAATTCTACTTCCACAACGCCCAGACCTCCTCGTTCAGGGCCCCTGTGTCTACCAGGACCTAGCCCGGCTGTCTTTGACGGCGTGGCTCTTGAAGCTTCCGTCTTGAGGGCTAAAGGGTTTTCTGAGGCGGTCATTCAAACTATGTTGCGGGCCCGGAAACCGGCTTCTGCTCGGATTTACTATAGGGTCTGGCATTCTCACTTTGTTTGGTGCGCATCTAACAATTATGACGCTTCCAAGTTTAGTATAGCCAAGCTGTTGGCCTTTCTCCAGCAGGGCCTGGACTTAGGCCTGCGTCTGGCCTCCCTCAAGGTTCAAATATCTGCCTTGTCGGTGTGGTTTCAGAGACAGATTGTAACCTTACCTGATGTGCATACCTTTACTCAAGGCGTGTTGCGTATCCAACCTCCCTATGTCCCGCCTGTGGTTCCTTGGGACTTGTCGGTGGTTTTGGAGGCGTTACAAGAGTCTCCGTTTGAACCTCTTGGTTCAGCTGATCTTAAGTGGCTTTCCCTTAAGGTGGTGTTTCTGCTGGCTATTGCTTCAGCTAGAAGAGTGTCGGATTTGGATGCCTTGTCTTGTAGTTCCCCATATCTGATATTTCACCGTGACCGGGCGGTTCTTAGGACTCGTCCCGGATATTTACCTAAGGTGGTTTCTTCGTTCCACCTTAACCAGGAGATTGTGGTTCCGGCACTTGTTTCTCCTGATCTGTCTCCCAAAGAGTGGTCTTTGGATGTGGTACGGGCTCTCCGTATCTATGTGAATAGAACTGCTTCTATTAGGAAATCTGATTCTCTCTTTGTGCTGTTTGGATTTCACAAACGGGGCTGGCCCGCTCACAAGCAAAATTTGGCCAGATGGATTAGAATGGTGATTGCACATGCTTATGTGAGGGCTGGTCTATCAGCTCCTGCTCACATTAAGGCCCATTCTACTCGGTCCGTTGGACCTTCTTGGGCGGCCCACCATGGTGCGACCCTTGAACAATTGTGCAAGGCGGCTACGTGGTCCTCTGTGAACGCGTTCATAAGGTTCCATGCCTTCGATACTGCCGCTTCCCAGGATGCTTTCTTTGGACGCTGGGTTCTTGTGCCCGCTACAGTGCGTTCCCTCCCATAAGGATCTAATTTAGGACATCCCCTATGTCTATCCTTGTGGAGCCCAGTGTACCCCGCAGCAGAAAACGAGTTTTATGGTAAGAACTTACCTTTGTTAAAACTCTTTCTGCGAGGTACACTGGGCTCCACAAGGCGCCCACCCTGACGCACTTAGCTTCTTTGGGTTGGTATGGCATTAGCCGCTGACACTTCTCCTGTCGTGAGAGTGTGGTGTATGTGGCTACTAACCATTGTCGTCTCTTTTCCTGCTACTGCATTGGGCTGGTTAACTAAAAACTGAGCTCCTGTGCAGGGAGGCGGGGTTATAGAGGAGGCGGCGCTATGCATTCTGGGAACAGTCAAAGCTTTTGAGCCTGTTGGTGCCTCGGATCAAGATCCTACTCTACACCCCTATGTCTATCCTTGTGGAGCCCAGTGTACCTTGCAGAAAGAGTTTTAACAAAGGTAAGTTCTTACCATAAAACTCATTTTCCTCACTCCGCCCTGCTTATGCTGCTGCGTGATGACAGAGAATCTGACACTACAGGACGCTGAGGGGCCCATTTTCAGCAGCAGAGTACAGTGCCTCGCAGGGCCTGATCAGCCAATAGGCTGACTGCCTGTCGGACCTGGTGTGTGTGTCCCCCGAGATTATCTGAGGGTGGCTGTGTCACAGTCCTGACTCAAGTCCTTTAGGTCAGTGGTTCTCAACCTTGGTCCTCAAGTACCTCAAGTTCATGTTTTCCAGATCCCTTAGCAGTTGAACAGGTGTATTCATTACTCACTGACACATTATAAAAGACCCACAGGTGGAGCAAATTATTTCATTTGCAATCCTGTGAGGAGACCTGGAAAACATGAACTGTTGGGGGTACTTGAGGTTGAGAACCACTGCTTTAGGTGGCACTTTATTATTAGGGGGACCCATGGTGGGGGCTGTCTGGTCTGGTGCATATTATTAGGGGAGTGGAAGAGGAGCTGGACAATATTATTACTGAGGAAATGTGGGGGCTGTCTGGTGCATCATATTATGGGGGGGGGGGGAGGATATGGGATCATATACTGGGGACTGTCTGGAACTATATTATGAAGGAAGGCATCTGGGAGCATAGGGAGGTCTGACTGTATGTATCATTTCATATTATTCTCATTAGTCTATTTTCTATAGAAAATACAAAAAATACAGTTTGTATCAGCAAACAATCAAATCTTTGGGAAATTTTAAGACATAGGGGGTAATTCAGACCTGATCGCTCACTAGCGTTTTTTGCAGCGCTACGATCAGGTCAGAACTTCATATGCACCGCAATGCGCAGGTGCGTCGCACAGGTACAAAGCGGATCGCCACTCAGTGATGGGTTTCTGCAAAGAATCCATTTGCATGGGCGAACGCAAGGAGATTGACAGGAAGAAGCCGTTTGTGGCTTTTCTTGAAGTGGTTTAAAAAACGCAGGCGTGTCCATGCGTTTGCAGGGAGGGTTCCTGACGTCAGTTCCAGTCCCGGACAGGCTGAAGTGTTTGCAGCGGCTGAGTAAGTCCTGAGCTACTCAGAGACAGCACAAAATCTGTTTGTACAGCTCTGCTACACATGCGATCACACACCTGCAAAGTGAAAATACACTCCCCTATGGGCGGCGACTATCTGTTAGTAGCAGTGCAAAAAAAACCTAGCAAGCGATCAGGTCTGAATTAGGCCCATAATTACAGATTTTTAACTGAATATGAGCAAAGAAAATTGGTGGTGGGGAAGGGGGTGGCCACTTCTGTAATAGCCTAGGGCGGCTGAAACCCTTAATCAGGCCTTGCCGTTCCGAAATTACTATATCTGCTTCAGGCTTTGCCCCTCCTGTTAACTCTTACTAAGACTTACAATTATTAAATTCTTACTTTAGAAAGTTTATTTGTGGGTCTAAATGCCCACGTAACGGTATAGGGTTGATAAAGTGACAGCAAATAAACACTAATAGAGGCATTAATTTTCTACACATCCTGAATTCCAACCATGGAGCCGTAGTGTGGTTCCTGTGAGTGGCTGCATTGACAAGATCTTTACGACAAAACCTCAATAGAGGGGCAAGTTGAAGAGGACTATAGTCTTACAATTACAAAATAACCGTTTGTTATGGTCAGCAAGGAAGTTATGACATAAACTTAGGCACAAACGTAATCTCAACTCCCATGAATTTATATTCTTGCTGTTCTTAGGAAATCCAGAGTTTTAGGGGTGAAAGGCGGCATTCCCATTCACTAAATTATATTATGAAGGCTTGATGAATATTGTGACTTTCTTGGACATAGCGTTAAACAGACCTCTGCAATATCAAATACAATACAGTAGTTTCTGCTCACTTATCAGTGAGGTTTACAGTAACATGTTTTCCACATATTAAACCAAAAAACCTGGTTGCTGTAATCATGGACCGTTTTCCTTTAGGAATGTCAATTCAATCAGTCTGCATAGCAAAACATTTTGTCATGATATCATCCCGGTTCCTCCATTCGTTTTAGTAATCAATGCACTTGATCTGATTGCTCCACCTTTGTCTATTCACTTTCAAATGTAGTACATGAAAGACAAATGGTGGGAGGTCTTAGTGTAAACTGTACACATTTATTGTTAAAAGTCATAATAGATACAAAGACACGCGTACCAGAAGAAACCTTCTAAGGAAGGCACATAATGAGCATATAGGTTTCTCTTACGTCCTAGAGGATGCTGGGGACTTCAAAAGAACCATGGGGTATAGACGGGATCCGCAGGAGACATGGGCACACTAAAAAGACTTTGACTGGGTGTGAACTGGCTCCTCCCTCTATGCCCCTCCCCCAGACCTCAGTTAGATTCTGTGCCCAGGAGTGACTGGACACACACTAGGGGAGCTCTACTGAGTTTTTCTGGAAAAGACTTATGTTAGGCTTTTTTATTTTCAGGGAGACCTGCTGGCTACAGGCTCCCTGCATCGTGGGACTGAGGGGAGAGAAGTCAGACCTACTTCTTCTTAGTTAAGGGCTCTGCTTCTTAGGCTACTGGACACCATTAGCTCCAGAGGGTTCGATCACTTGGTGCGCCTAGCTGCTTGTTCCCGGAGCCGCGCCGTCACCCCCCTCACAGAAGCCAGAAGAAAGAAGCCAGGTGAGTATTAGAAGAACAGAAGACATCAGACGGCAGAAGACTTCAGTAACAGTACAGCGCAGCGGTAGCGCTGCGCTCCATGCTCCCACACACATCACCAACGGCGCTCACAGGGTGCAGGGCGCTGGGGGGGAGCACCCTGGGCAGCAGTTACTGAGGGTCAATTTAACTAGCAGAAGGCATATTCGGTGCCCAGGCACCGTATTCAATACCCCCGCCAGTATAATAAATTCAAATTTGAGCGGGACTACAGCGCGCCGGGAAGGGGCGGGGCTTAGCCGCACAGCTCACCAGCGCCATTTTCTCTCTCCACAGCCGCTGCAGAGACGCTGGTCCGTACCTCCAAGCTCCTTACAAGTAACAATGGAGCAAAACGAGGGGGGGGGGGGGACATGCAATTTGGTGCTTTTTATCTCTATATTGCAGCGCAAACCACATATGTTATTTATTTGTAGTATATGGGCGCTGGGGTGTGAGCTGGCATACTCCCTCTGTGTCTCTCTCCACTGGCGTTTCTATAATGGGTGCCCTGAGTCCAGAGGGGGCCCCCACCGCACATGCTGCACCCATTTTGTGAATACTCACCCCTCTGGAGTCCCGCGGCGATGTCCACGGCGGTGTTAAAACTCAGTGAAAATGGCCCAGCGGCCATTTTCACGGAGTTCTGCGCATGCGCAGTAGAGAAATCTCAGGGAAAATGGCCGCCACGCCATTTTCCCGGGGATCTGCGCATGTGCAGTAGAGTCTGAGCGCTCTAGTGCTCAGCCTCTCCCCGCTGCCGGCAGAGAGGAGGGGGCCCGAACGGAGGAGGCTGCTCCCGGGCCTCCTCCTCTCTTAAAACACCGCTGTCTCTCTCTACAGGCTTCCCTGTGGGTCTGTCCCCTTGATTTGGCCGGTGTGAGTGTGGGTGTGTCGGTACTACGTGTCAGCATGTCTGAGGCTGAGTATTCCTCCCCGGAGGAAGTTACTGGGGCGCTGAAAAGGATTTGGGAATTACTCTGTCGGCACAGCAGACTGCTGATTGGGGGAATATGTTGAGTACACTGAATGCAAATGTGGCTTTATTGTCTAAGAGGCTGGATAAATCTGATTCTCAGACACAAACATGGAGGAAATCCGTGGAGAACGCTTTGTCTCAGGTACAGACCCCCTCAGGGTCACAAAAGCGTTCATTTACCCAGATGGCAGATACAGATACCGACACAGACTGTGATTCCGACGTCGAGTTCAATGAGGCTACTTTACATCCAAGGGTAGTTAGGAGTATTCAGTACATGATTGTGGCTATTAAAGATGTTTTACATGTCTCTGAGGAACCTGCTGTTCCAGACGCAAGGATTTGCTTATTTAAAGGGAAAAAGCCTGAGGTGAAGTTTCCCCCCTCTCTGAATGCTCTTTGTAGAAAAGCATGGGAGTCGCCTGACAAAAGGTGGCAGATTCCCAAGAGAATTTTTAGGCATATCCTTTCCCCTCTGACGACAGGGAGAAATGGGAGTCGTCTCCCAATGTGGACAAGGCTCTATCCCGATTGTCCAAGAAGGTGGCGCTTCCGTCTCCTGACACGGCTGCTCTCAAGGATCCGGTGGATCGCAAGCTGGAGACGACATTGAAGGCCATTTTCGTTAATACTGGTGCATTGCTCAGACCTGCTGTGGCGTCGGTATGGGTGAGTAGTGCTATTGCTAAGTGGGCTGATAATTTGGCTTCTGATATGGATACCCTTGATAAGGATAACATTCTTTTGACTCTTGGTTATATCAAGGACGCTGCAGATTACCTAAAGGATGCGGCGAGGGATGTTGGCCTCTTGGGATCAAGAGCCAATGCCATGGCGGTCTCGGTCAGGAGGGCGCTGTGGATTCATCAATGGAATGCTGATGCCGACTCCAAGAAAAATATGGAAGCTCTCCCCTTTAAAGGTAGTGTCTTGTTTGGTGACGGCCTTGCTGACCTGGTGTCTACCGCTACTGCGGGTAAGTCATCTTTTCTTCCTTATGTTCCCACACAACAGAAATAGGCGCCCCATCATCAGATGCAGTCCTTTCGGCCTAATAAATACAAAAAAGGAAGGGGCTCGTCCTTCCTCGCTTCAAAGGGTAGAGGAAGGGGAAAGAGGTCGCCTGCCGTGTCAGGCACCCAGGACCAAAAGTCCTCCCCCGCCTCTACCAAGTCCACCGCATGACGCTGGGGCTCCCCTGTGGGAGTCCGTGCCGGTGGGGGGCCATCTCCGATTCTACAGTCAGGTCTGGTTTCAATCGGCCCTGGATCCTTGGGTCTTAGACATAGTGTCCCAAGGGTACAAACTGGAGTTTCAGGAAATACCCCCCCGCCGCTTTTTCAAGTCGGCCCTTCCAGTTTCTCTTCCAGAAAGAGTAGTAGTAAATGCTGCAATACAAAAGCTGTGTCAACAGAGGGTCGTTGTGCCTGTTCCCCCGTCCCAACGCGGGGAAGGGTTCTATTCGAGCCTCTTTGTCGTGCTGAAGCCGGACGGCTCGGTCAGACCGATTCTGAACCTAAAATCCCTCAATCCATACTTGAAAATTTTCAAGTTCAAGATGGAATCTCTTCGGGCTGTGATCTCCAGCCTAGAAGGGGGGGATTTTATGGCATCAGTCGACATAAAGGATGCCTACTTACACGTCCCGATATATCCTCCTCATCAGGCCTTCCTGAGATTTGCGGTGCAGGATTGTCATTACCAATTTCAGACGTTGCCGTTTGGGGTTTCCATGGCCCCGAGGGTTTTCACCAAGGTAATGGCGGAAATTATGGTACTCCTTCGCAAGCAAGGGGTCACAATTATCCCGTACTTGGACGATCTCCTGATAAAGGCGAGATCAAAGGAACAGTTGCTAAGAAATGTGGACCTTTCCCTGTCGGTTCTACGACATCATGGTTGGATTCTAAATTTGCCAAAGTCTCAGTTGATCCCGACAACTCGGCTGCCCTTCCTGGGCATGATCCTAGACACTGAGCTACAGAGAGTGTCTCTTCCAGAGGACAAAGCTCTGGAAATACAGACCATGGTCAAGGAGCTTCTGAGACCGACAAGAGTGTCGATTCATCAATGCACTCAAGTGCTAGGGAAGATGGTTGCGGCTTACGAAGCCATTCCGTTTGGCAGGTTTCATGCCCTGGTGTTTCAGTGAGATCTACTGAACAAATGGTCCGGGTCTCACCTGCACATGCACCGGAAAATAAGTCTATCTTCCAGGGCCAGGATTTCTCTCCTGTGGTGGCTGCAAGGTTCTCACCTTCTAGAGCGACGCCGATTCGGAATCCAGGACTGGGTCCTGCTGACCACAGATGCAAGTCTCCGAGGCTGGGGAGCAGTCACGCAAGGAAGAAGTTTCCAGGGAAAATGGTCAAGCCAGGAATCTTGTCTCCACATAAATGTTCTCGAGTTAAGAGCCATTTACAACGGCCTCCTGCAAGCAAAGAACCTTCTTCAGGGTCTCCCTGTCCTGATCCAGTCGGACAACATAACAGCGGTGGCGTACGTAAACCGCCAAGGCGGAACAAGGAGCAGGGCGGCAATGGCGGAGGCCACAAGAATTCTCCGCTGGGCGGAACAGCACGTGAGCGCTCTGTCAGCAGTCTTCCTCCCGGGCATGGACAACTGGGAAGCAGACTTCCTCAGCAGACATGATCTCCATCCAGGAGAGTGGACTCTTCATCAAGAGGTATTTGCAGAAGTGACAAGGCATTGGGGAATTCCTCAGATAGACATGATGGCGTCTCGCCTCAACAAGAAGCTTCCGAAGTATTGTTCCAGGTTGAGGGACCCCCAAGCCAGTGCAGTGGATGCCCTGGTAACTCCGTGGGTGTTTCAGTCGGTGTATGTGTTCCCTCCGCTTCCTCTAATTCCAAAGGTGTTGAGGATCATAAGGCGAACAAGGGTTCAGGCAATACTCGTCGTTCCAGATTGGCCATGGAGGGCATGGTATCCGGATCTTCAGGAATTACTAGTAGACCTGTTACTGCAGGGGCCCTGCGTGTTTCCGGACTTACCGCGGCTGCGTTTGACGGCGTTGAAGTTGAACGCCAAATTCTAGCTCGGAAGGGTATTCCCGGGGAGGTCATCCCCACTCTCCTTAAGGCTAGGAAGGAGGTCACGGCAAAACATTATCACCGTATTTGGAGAAAGTATGTGTCGTGGTGTGAAACCAGAGCAGCTCCTGCGGAGCAGTTTCACTCGGGTCATTTCCTCCACTTTTTGCAGGCAGCCGTGGATGCAGGCCTGAAATTGGGTTCCATCAAAGTGCAGATTTCGGCTTTACCTATTTTCTTTCAAAAAGAATTGTCCGTCCTTCCTGAGGTTCAGACTTTCGTGAAGGGAGTCCTGCATATCCATCCTCCTTTTGTGCCACCCGTGGCACCGTGGGATCTTGAAGTGGTGTTGCAGTTTCTTATGTCTCACTGGTTTGAACCTTTGCGTAAGGTTGAGTTAAAGTTTCTCACTTGGAAAGTGGTCATGCTTTTGGCTTTGGCGTCTGCCAGACGAGTGTCTGAATTGGCGGCTTTGTCTCACAAGAACCCATATTTGATTTTTCATGTGGATAGAGCGGAATTGAGGACTCGTCAACAATTTCTGCCGAAGGTGGTTTCTTCGTTTCACATAAATCAACCTATTGTGGTACCTGTGGCTACGGATGCTGTGGCAGTCTCAAAATCTCTTGATGTTGTAAGAGCTTTGAAAATTTATGTCGCCGGAACGGCTCTTATTAGGAAAACGGAGGCTCTGTTTGTCCTGTATGCTTCCAACAAGATTGGAAATCCTGCTTCCAAGCAGACTATTGCACGCTGGATTTGTAATACGATTCAGCACGCTCATTCTACCGCTGGACTGCCGTTGCCGAAGTCAGTAAGGGCCCATTCTACCAGGAAGGTGGGCTCTTCTTGGGCGGCTGCCCGAGGGGTCTCGGCACTTCAACTTTGCCGAGCAGCTATGTGGTCGGGTTCAAACACTTTTGCAAAGTTCTATAAGTTTAATACCCTGGGTGAGGAGGACCTCATGTTTGCTCAATCGGTGCTGCAGAGTCATCCTCACTCTCCCGCCCGGTCTGGAGCTTTGGTATAGACCCCATGGTCCTTTTGGAGTCTCCAGCATCCTCTAGGACGTAAGAGAAAATAGGATTTTAATACCTACCGGTAAATCCTTTTCTCCTAGTCCGTAGAGGATGCTGGGCGCCCATCCCAGTGCGGACTGTTACTTGCAGTTGTATTGATACTTGTTTTCGGTTACACGAAGGTTGTGTATCAGTAATATTAAGCTTGTTGCTGTTGTTAGTTCATACTGTTATCTGGTATTCCTGCTAATCCAGTTGTACGGTGTGTTTGTGGTGTGAGCTGGTATGTCTCTAGCCTTTAGTTTAACAAAAATCCTTTCCTCAAAATGTCCGTCTCTCCTGGGCACAGTTCCTATAACTGAGATCTGGGGGAGGGGCATAAAGGAAGGAGCCAGTTCACACCCAGTCAAAGTCTTTTTAATGTGCCCATGTCTCCTGTGGATCCCGTCTATACCCCATGGTCCTTTTGGAGTCCCCAGCATCCTCTACGGACTAGGAGAAAAGGATTTACCGGTAGGTATTAAAATCCTATTTTTTTTTAGAGGCGTCTCCTATTAAGCTGTACCTCCTTCAGGTCCTGGATAGCAGTTGTAGTTGACACCAACGCGTTTCAACATTTTTGTGTGGTCTTTATCAAGACATTTTTACAACTCGGTAAATGATTGTACATCCATAATTATTATATACACTGCTATACTTTCGCAGTTGCTTGCATGTTAATAAAAAAGCTGTTCTTGAACGCTGTAATTGTCATTTTCAAATGGTGTCACAATAAAAACGCTTAAACAATAAAAAAATTGAATATTTATTTATTTATCAACAGTAAAAAATATAACATGTAAAACATATACAAGTAGGATTAAGAAACAGCACCAGAGAAGGTGTTTAAAAAGAGGAATGCTTATCTTAGCTGAATAACAGAGGTCCATAGTAGGCAAGTAACCATCAACGCGTTTCATCTGGCCTGTCAGACTTCTTCTTGATGAAGGCTACAAGCTGTGTGCATACTTAGGTAAAGAAAAAAGGCAGAGGGCACTCACCGTTTCCAGCTGTATCAAAATAAAATACATGCCACCAGTGTTAAGTAAAAAATGCCCAATGTTTCGGTCTCATCATGGACCTTTTTTCAAGGTTATCAACACCACAGAACCACTCCAGTGTAGAAACACTTTCAGAATGACCATTGGCCCGCCTCTGCCGGGCCAGGAAATCTGCATTGTACAACACAGAACCTGGCTTTGATGCACCTACAAAACATGAGCTTCACTCCTTTATCCGCCCCCCTATACCCCAAACAGCTAGTGGTGCCATATTTCTGAAGTAATCACCGTATGTATGGAACAGGAGCCGTGTTTCCAAACATAATGGCGGATTACTACTCAGAAGTCTGGCACAGCGGCAGAGCCTTTGTGATGTTCTGTGCATGGAGTGTGTGTGTGTGTGGGGGGGGGGGGGGGCGGGGTCGGGGCTCGCGGACATCTGGCTATGGACCACCTCCAGTCTTCCACTTGTCCAATATCCTTTCTGTGAAGTAATTTTTTTCCCCTGAACCTTCCCCCCTCCAAACCTACTGTTTGTTCATATAGTAATTATAGTAAGTCCAATTAGGATTCTGCCATTGGTGGCAAAGAGATTAATCAGCGATGTTGGCTATAAATGCACTTGATTGGAAGTGGGAAGCCGTACCCCTTACAGCACTGTTCGGCGCAAAATGCATAGGTCAGCTTCCCAAATAACTGTTTACGGGACAAAGGGCACCTCTAACACTACAGAGCTACCGCCAACAGCCACATGGGACCTTCCATTCATAACTCTAGCATCCAGATAAGCTTATAAATACTTGTTATGTATGTGTATTTAATCCATATTACATTAAAGACATGATAATCTACCGCATCACGAGTTTAACTCTGGTTCCTTTCTCGATTTTTGCACTGAAAAGATTTCCCATATTTGTGAAACTGGATTGTGGTTTGTATGTGATTTAAAAACTAGTTTTTACATTGATGTTTCCTTACCTGAGTGGTTCACGAGCAGAGTAGGGTATATGTTTGTGTGTGTGTGTGTGTGTGTGTGTGTGTGTGTGTGTACATATATATATATACTAGGCGCTTCATCGCGCCTTACGGGCGCTCCTCACAACGTCGAAAGGGGCTACGCCCCCTTAACCCCTGCACGCCTTGCTGGGGTTCAATATTTGTATGAGTATTACCTGCATTCCTAGGTTTGTTAGTGGTTAAATATTGCACGACGAAAGGGCTTCAGATGGTGAAGGGGGTGTAGGCCCTTGCGACGGCATTAACGGTGCCTGCAGGGCACGATGTACAGAATGTAGCGGGGGGGGGGGGGGGGCGCGGATGAGGCAGGGAGTATGTAGATGCTGCGGGTGGAGGGGGGGGGCGGTGGATGCAGGTTGGGGGGGGGGGTGCAGGACCTATAACTATGTGATTGTATGTGTAACAATATATAGGACACGGATAAGGATGCATGTGGTATAGACATACCGGCATGAAGAGGTATATGGTGTCATTAGACACAGAGGGGAGTGCTGGTACAATGCGGAACAGAGGCAGCTGTGTCCTCTCTCTACACCATCTGATCCTTCAGGTGTAGCAACGCGGACATGTAGCGCACGCAATGTCTCCACGCGGCCACAGGTGCACCAGTCCCCTCTGCATGCGCTATGTGCGCGCCCCCCTCAGGTGTAGTAGGAGGAGGGCGCGCAGGCTGGAGCTGCTCCCAGGGCCAATGGCCATGGGCAGTGCGATCATCTGCTTGGTGCAGGGCTTGCACCCTGCGCTTGCTGAGTGAGGGATAGGGAGGAGGCGGCAGAGCGGAGCATCACCAATATACCGGTAACTACGGTGAGCACCGCAGGGGGTTACGGCTCCTGTCCTCCTGGTGAGGGTTTGTCAGGGAGGTATCAAGGAGCCGGTGGTATGGACCCTGTATGCGACGCAGGGGGGTAGGGAGGGGACACAGAGACGCAGGGCCATAGGGAGGGGATACAGAGACGCGGGGAGGTAGGAAGGGGATTGAGAGACGCAGAGCGGTAGGGAGGGGATAGAGATAGGCGTGGCGGTAAGGAGGGGATACAGAGACGCAGGGCAGTAGGGAGGGGATACAGAGACGCTAGGCGGTAGGGAGGGGATACAGAGACGCGGGGCGGTATGGAGGGGATACAGAGATGCGGGGCGGTAAGGAGGGGATACAGAGATGCAGGGCAGTAGGGAGGGGATACAGAGACGCTAGGCAGTAGGGAGGGGATACAGAGACGCGGGGCGGTAGGGAGGGGATACAGAGACGCGGGGCGGTAAGGAGGGGATACAGAGACGCAGGGCAGTAGGGAGGGGATACAGAGACGCTAGGCGGTAGGGAGGGGATACAGAGATGCGGGGCGGTAGGGAGGGGATACAGAGACGCGGGGAGGTAGGGAGGGGATAGAGAGAGGCGGGGCGGTAGGGAGGGGATACAGAGATGCAGGGCGGTAGGGAGGGGATAGAAAGACGCGGGCGGTAGGGGGGGGACAGAGAGACGCGGTAGGGAGTGGATAGAGAGACGCGGGGCGGTAGGGAGGGGATAGAGAGAGGCGGGGCGGTAGGGAGGGGATACAGAGATGCAGGGCGGTAGGGAGGGGCTAGAAAGACTCGGGGCGGTAGGGAGGGGACAGAGAGACGCGGGGCGGTAGGGAGTGAATACAGAGACGTGGGGCGGTAGGGAGGGGACAGAGAGACGCAGAGCGGTAGGGAGGGGACAGAGAGACGCTGGCGGTAGGGATGGGACAGAGAGGCGGGCGGCAGGGAGGGGACAGACAGATGCGGGCGGTAGGGAGGGGACAGAGAGACGCGGGCGGTAGGGAGGGGACATAGAGACGCGGGCGGTAGGGTGGGGATACAGAGAGACGCGGTAGGGAGGGGACAGAGAGACGCGGTAGGGGGGGGATAGAGAGACGCAGAGCGGTAGCGAGGGGATAGAGAGGCGCGGGCGGTAGGGAGGGGATAGAGAGACGCGGGACGGTAGGGAGGGGATACAGAGACGCAGGGCGGTAGGGAGGGGATAGAGAGACGCGGGGTGGTAGGGAGGGATAGAGAGACGCGGGGCGGTAGGGAGGGAATACAGCAGGGCGGTAGGGAGGGGATAGAGAGACGCAGGGCGGTAGGGAGGGGATAGAGAGAAGCGGGGCGGTAGGGTGGGGATACAGAGGTGTAGGGAGGAGGGGATACAGAGACAGGGGGCGGTAGGGAGGGGATACAGAGACATGGGGCGGTAGGGAGGGGATACAGAGACGCGGGGTGGTAGGGAGGGGAAAGAGAGACGCGGGGCGGTAGGGAGGGGAAAGAGAGACGCGGGGCGTTATGGAGGGGATAGAGAGACGTGGGGTGGTAGGGTGGGGATACAGAGGCGTAGGAGGAGGGGATACAGAGACATGGGGTGGTAGGGAGGGGATACAGGGACATGGGGCGGTAGAGAGGGGATACAGAGACGCGGGGCGGTAGGGAGGGGAAAGAGAGACGCGGGGCGGTAGGGAGGGGGAAGAGAGACGCGGGGCGTTAGGGAGGGGATAGAGAGACGCGGGGTGGTAGGGAGGGGATAGAGAGACGCGGGGCGGTAGGAAGGGGATAGAGGGACGCGGGGCGGTAGGGAGGGGACAGAGACGCAGGGCATAGGGAGGAGGGGAAACAGACGTAGGGCGGTAGGAAGTGGATACTGAGACGTGGGGCGGTAGGGAGGGGACAGAGAGACGCGGGGCGGTAGGGAGGGGACAGAGGGGTGGGGCGGTAGGGAGGGGACAGAGAGACGCGGGGTGGTAGGGAGGGGATAGAGAGACGCGGGGCGGTAGGGAGGGGATAGAGGGACGCGGGGTGGTAGGGAGGGGACAGAGACGCGGGGCATAGGGAGGAGGGGAAACAGACGTAGGGCGGTAGGAAGTGGATACTGAGACGTGGGGTGGTAGGGAGGGGAAAGAGAGACGCGGGGCGGTAGGGAGGGGACAGAGAGGTGGAGCGGTAGGGAGGGGACAGAGAGACGCGGGGCGGTAGGGAGGGGACAGAGAGGTGGGGCGGTAGGGAGGGGACAGAGAGACGCAGGGCGGTAGGGAGGGGACAGAGACACGGGGCGGTAGGGAGGGGATAGAGAGATGTGGGGCGGTAGGGAGGGGATAGAGAGACGCGGGGCGGTAGGGAGGGGACAGAGAGGTGGGGCGCGGTGGGGCGCCACCCTCCTAATGTTTATGCCTGTGGCAGCAGCTGTTGTTGTTCGGCCGGCGCCGTGGCCGAGGAGTCAGAGTTGCTGGGGGGGGGGGGAAGGGGTGTGAGATGGACAGGCAGCAGGAGCAGAGACTTGCTGCACATGTGGTGGGCGGGCTCTGTGACTCCGCTCACCGCTGTGACTCCGCCCAGCGTTACGGCCAGGCACAGAATCACAGACTTGGGCTAATATATAGGAGATATATATATATATATATATATATGTTGCCCGGTGCCTTCCGATGTAAATTTAAAGTAGATTGCAATGACGATGGCACTCAAGGTCATACAAGAAACGTCATATTAAATGTTTCTACGGTTTGGTTTTATTAAAAAAACTATCTTCAAAGTGAATGTATGTAAAAATATGTAAATTTAGCATTTAAAACTACGTTTCTTTTATGACTGTGAGTGCAGCTGCCGTTGCAATCTACTATATATATATATATATATATATATAAAATACTTGAAGAAAGCGGCACTCGGAGACTGAAGAAATCAAAGTGTATTTCACACTAGGTAGTGTGAAATACACTTTGATTTCTTCAGTCTCCGAGTGCCGCTTTCTTCAACTATTTTATGCTAATTTCTGACAGAGGGCACCGGACGGAGCACAATTGTCTATTGCGCGGGAGTGCCAGTCCGACACACAGATATATAAATAAGTCTCTGCAAAGTGCCGGCTATTTCTGTCTGTTATATATATGTATGTATATGTATATATATATATATATATATATGTTTGTGTGTATATATATATATATATATATATGTATGTATATATATATATATATATATGTATGTATATATATATATGTATGTATGTATGTGTATATATATATATATATATATAGCAATCCAATTCAGCCGGCACTCCACGCTTCACTGCAACCGGTCCCGGTGCTCGCATAAAGAAATCAATACTCCTCCAGCAATAACGCGGCACTCCAAGGGACTCTTCTTATATAAAGTTTAATTGCGGTTAAAACATCAACATGTTTCGAAGCCGCAGCTTCTTCTTCAGGACTCACCGACAAACAAGTAACACATATACAAACACACATTTAAATACCTGCTGGTCACCATGTCCTTCCCCGCCCGTATCGCTCACAGCTGCAGCCGCCGAGTGTCCTCACGTACCTCACTTCCGGGTAAACGCCAGCTGATGTTGCCAAGCAACACCTTGCTTGCGCTCCAGCGTCAGAGATCCTTCCGGCATCGAACGGCGCTGACCGTGAACGGGGCTTAAAGGACACACACCGATGACACAGTATAACATATCATATTAAAAAACAGCGCTTGTTAATCATCACATCAAACGATTAAACCTATTCTTCTCTAGAAAGCCTCTACCCCCACAAGATTTAGTGAATACCCTCACCATTATTACTTGAATACCCTTCCTGCATTTCTACCACTACTGAGGTGTACCACTGTTTATTCCACACTTCTTCTCAGTTATCCCCCTTGGGCCTAATTATAGGAGAGTATTCCAATTAATTTTATCATTTAATCCTTTTGGAATAATTGTATCGAGGCGAACAATCCACCTTGCCTCTGTAACAATTAAGGATTTTATACAATCTCCTCCCCTTGGAGAATCCGGTACATGATCAATTAGAAAGTATTTCAAATCAGTTAAAGAGTGGCCCATCATTTTGAAATGGCGGGCCACCGGTTGATCATTAGTTTTCCCCCCCAAAGATAAATGGATCGCCAATCTATGTAAGGCCATCCTCTCACGGAATTTGCGTGAGGTCTGACCAACATAATACAAGCCACAAGGGCATGTGATCACATACACCACAAACGATGACGTACAGGTAAGTACATGTCGGATGTCGTAACTTTTTTGGGAATGTGGATGATTGAAGGTTTTGCATGTTATCATAAATCTACAGGTCGTGCAATTATGGCAGCTGTAACAACCAGCTGGTTTCACATATACATTGGGCATCCGAGGGATGCCTCTCCCTGTAATATCTGTGATCATCAGTCTATCTTTGAGATTCCGACCTCTCCTAAATGCTGCCAACGGACGTACATCACTAAAACATGGCAAATCCCTATCCGTAGCTACAATTGGCCACAAAGCCTTGGTGGCATGTTTAATTACTGGACTAGCTGTGGAAAAACTACTGGCCCAGGGTAAAAATTTACCTGGCTTACTACTACGGGATTGCATTAATCTTGACTGGGACATGCTCAATACTTGTAATTTGTTATCGAGCAGTATTTTAGGGTCATAACCTCTGGCGATAAATTTAGTAATCAATTTGTCAATAGTGACAGAAACTTTTGCTTTATCACTAGTGATTCTAGCCACCCGCATCATTTGAGACAGCGGTAAACCCTGCTTCAATGGTAGCGGGTGGTGGCTGGAAGCCAGAAGGAAAGTATTCCTATCTACATCTTTACTGAATATTTCCGTTTCAATAATCCCCTCCTGGATTGTCACCTGTACATCTAGAAATTGTGTCTGTTCTTCGCTACACACATATGTAAATTTAATGGCCGAAGTACTCCCATTTATCTCATCCATGATAGCCACAAACTTATCTCTGCCACCTGACCATAATAAGAAAATATCGTCGATGTATCTGGTGTATAATTGAATACATCCAGATGCCATCGGATGCTTCAAAAGCAACTTATCCTCTTGCTCAAACATGTATACGTTGGCGTACGATGGGGCCATGGGTGACCCCATCGCACACCCCCGTCGCTGCAAGTAATAATGCCCATCATATAGAAAGTAGTTTCTCTGCAAGGTCAATTCTAGCAGCTTCAAAAATAAACCATGATCAAATACATTTGGGTCAAGGAACTCAGTTAAGAAATTACTCATAGCAGCCAACCCGCCTTCGTGGGGTATTGATGTATACAAGCTGCATACATCCAGGCAACACATCAGCGTGCCTTTGGGGACCACAGTAATGTTCCGTAGCAGTTTCAGGAATTCAGTCGTATCCTTCAAGAAAGTGTCCTTTAGTAGCAATAGAGGTTGCAGGAGATGGTCCAACAACTGCGACGTCGGGTGATACAGGGATCCACGAGCTGATATAATTGGACGACCTGGCAGGGTCATACTATCTTTGTGGAGTTTAGGTAGAGTGTACAGTACCGGGACTCTCGGATGATCTACCTCCAGCACTTTACTGATTTTAGCAGTGATCATACTATCTTGAACTGCCAACCTCAAAATGTTCCGGAGTTCTATCTGGAATTTCGCTGTCGGATTCCCCGGTAATTGACTATACACTCCCTCCTCATTCAGTTGACGATTAATTTCTAAACGATATTTGTGAATGTCCTGCACCACAATGGCCCCGCCTTTATCGGCGGGCCTAATGATAATATCATCATATGTGCTGAGATTTTTCAATGCCATAGATTCCTCTCTTGAAAGATTCTTCCTGATTTTACCTGGTGCCGCAGTGAATTTTGTGACTGATTCCTGTAGTAAACGGTCAAACGTTTTTAATGATGGATTCATGGACACAGGATCAAATTTAGATCTTGATTTGCCTTTAAGGAAGGCATCAAATACTGAGGGTTCTACCAACGGGGGCTGATACTGGAAATACTCTTTCAGCCTCAGGTTTCTTGAAAATCTATGGTGATCAAGTTTCCACCTAAAATCATCGTGGGAGTTAGTGGGTACAAAGGAAAGATCTTTTTGAAGTACTTGTAATTCCGTTACATTAAGTTCTCTTTTAGACAAATTGAAGATTAAACTTTTTTCCGGGAGGGGTTCCTTCGGACTTCCCTTGCCTCTTTGGTTTTGCCCACCCCTGCGGGTGGTCTTCCTCCACCCCTTTGGGTGGCCGATCCTCCCTCTAAAGGGGCCATCTCATCGGTGTGTGTCCTTTCAGCCTCGTTCACTGTCAGCGCCGTTCGATGCCGGAAGGATCTCTGACGCTGGAGCGCAAGCAAGGTGTTGCTTGGCAACATCAGCTGGCGTTTACCCGGAAGTGAGGTACGTGAGGACACTCGGCGGCTGCAGCTGTGAGCGATACGGGCGGGGAAGGACATGGTGACCAGCAGGTATTTAAATGTGTGTTTGTATATGTGTTACTTGTTTGTCGGTGAGTCCTGAAGAAGAAGCTGCGGCTTCGAAACATGTTGATGTTTTAACCGCAATTAAACTTTATATAAGAAGAGTCCCTTGGAGTGCCGCGTTATTGCTGGAGGAGTATTGATTTCTTTATGCGAGCACCGGGACCGGTTGCAGTGAAGCGTGGAGTGCCGGCTGAATTGGATTGCTGTATGGTGGGTCTGGTCAGTTTGACTGGAAACAACGTTGCATGGCACCACTGCTGTTGTTCATTATTTTTTAACACATGTACATTGGACTTTAGTACCTGCATTAGAGTGGGACTGTGTGTGTACTGAAAAGTACTATTGCTAGAAATAGCGGTTTTAAAATAACAGTGTCTTGAATTTTCATCACTTATTACCACTGGGAAGTACTGTTTGCGTGCAGTGGTATCATGGAGCCTACTATAGAGGGACCTGAGGTACAAGAAATACCTGGCTGTAAAGATTTTAGAGTACCACCGTGCAAGACTTTTAGCTTCACTGCGGATGAAATACAAGGAATATTATTTAAAGAGCCAGTAATAACACCAGACCCAACCCTTACCCTCGAGGATGTACAGCACCAGCTTTTTAAATTAAAGCGTCGTGAAATTGACTATTTAATGCACGGAACGTCCTTATCTGATTATGTTCGTGAGAGAAAAATCCCTTGTGGCTTCAGGGTTAACAATATACCCACAATAGGGAGACAAAACCCAGAAGTGGTCCGAAAATGGATTGGAATCCTGAACAAGTGTGCACTGGACCTGATGGTCCTAGTGATCGAGGAAGCGGGTCGGAAAATGGAAGGCCACCCGCATAAAGATCCAGCGGTATGAGAGCGAACATCAAAGTATACTGGAGGATGTGGCCAACGCAAGTTGGCTGGTTAAACTGCAACAGCAATGCGACCAGTATAAAAAGAATTTAATTAAATTCAAGAAAAATAAAAAATATACTGTGGACGCAGACTACGAGGAAAATAGGGTATACAGATGGCTGACGGGTGGGGGCCCCGGAGCAGGTGGTAATGCCATAGAGAGACGTCGCAGACCGTGGCATCAGCGACGCCCACAAAATCAGCATCGGAACACAGTGCCCCAGAATAACAGCGACAGCGAATTTGCAGTATCTGATATTGAGGAGGCGTCTTCATCTGAGATGGCCCCTTTAGAGGGGGGATCGGCCACCCAAAGGGGTGGAGGAAGACCACCCGCAGGGGTGGGCAAAACCAAAGAGGCAAGGGAAGTCCAAAGGAACCCCTCCCGGAAAAAAGTTTAATCTTCAATTTGTCTAAAAGAGAACTTAATGTAACGGAATTACAAGTACTTCAAAAAGATCTTTCCTTTGTACCCACTAACTCCCACGATGATTTTAGGTGGAAACTTGATCACCATAGATTTTCAAGAAACCTGAGGCTGAAAGAGTATTTCCAGTATCAGCCCCCGTTGGTAGAACCCTCAGTATTTGATGCCTTCCTTAAAGGCAAATCAAGATCTAAATTTGATCCTGTGTCCATGAATCCATCATTAAAAACGTTTGACCGTTTACTACAGGAATCAGTCACAAAATTCACTGCGGCACCAGGTAAAATCAGGAAGAATCTTTCAAGAGAGGAATCTATGGCATTGAAAAATCTCAGCACATATGATGATATTATCATTAGGCCCGCCGATAAAGGCGGGGCCATTGTGGTGCAGGACATTCACGAATATCGTTTAGAAATTAATCGTCAACTGAATGAGGAGGGAGTGTATAGTCAATTACCGGGGAATCCGACAGCGAAATTCCAGATAGAACTCCGGAACATTTTGAGGTTGGCAGTTCAAGATAGTATGATCACTGCTAAAATCAGTAAAGTGCTGGAGGTAGATCATCCGAGAGTCCCGGTACTGTACACTCTACCTAAACTCCACAAAGATAGTATGACCCTGCCAGGTCGTCCAATTATATCAGCTCGTGGATCCCTGTATCACCCGACGTCGCAGTTGTTGGACCATCTCCTGCAACCTCTATTGCTACTAAAGGACACTTTCTTGAAGGATACGACTGAATTCCTGAAACTGCTACGGAACATTACTGTGGTCCCCAAAGGCACGCTGATGTGTTGCCTGGATGTATGCAGCTTGTATACATCAATACCCCACGAAGGCGGGTTGGCTGCTATGAGTAATTTCTTAACTGAGTTCCTTGACCCAAATGTATTTGATCATGGTTTATTTTTGAAGCTGCTAGAATTGACCTTGCAGAGAAACTACTTTCTATATGATGGGCATTATTACTTGCAGCGACGGGGGTGTGCGATGGGGTCACCCGTGGCCCCATCATACGCCAACGTATACATGTTTGAGCAAGAGGATAAGTTGCTTTTGAAGCATCCGATGGCATCTGGATGTATTCAATTATACACCAGATACATCGACGATATTTTCTTATTATGGTCAGGTGGCAGAGATAAGTTTGTGGCTATCATGGATGAGATAAATGGGAGTACTTCGGCCATTAAATTTACATATGTGTGTAGCGAAGAACAGACACAATTTCTAGATGTACAGGTGACAATCCAGGAGGGGATTATTGAAACGGAAATATTCAGTAAAGATGTAGATAGGAATACTTTCCTTCTGGCTTCCAGCCACCACCCGTTACCATTGAAGCAGGGTTTACCGCTGTCTCAAATGATGCGGGTGGCTAGAATCACTAGTGATAAAGCAAAAGTTTCTGTCACTATTGACAAATTGATTACTAAATTTATCGCCAGAGGTTATGACCCTAAAATACTGCTCGATAACAAATTACAAGTAATGAGCATGTCCCAGTCAAGATTAATGCAATCCCGTAGTAGTAAGCCAGGTAAATTTTTACCCTGGGCCAGTAGTTTTTCCACAGCTAGTCCAGTAATTAAACATGCCACCAAGGCTTTGTGGCCAATTGTAGCTACGGATAGGGATTTGCCATGTTTTAGTGATGTACGTCCGTTGGCAGCATTTAGGAGAGGTCGGAATCTCAAAGATAGACTGATGATCACAGATATTACAGGGAGAGGCATCCCTCGGATGCCCAATGTATATGTGAAACCAGCTGGTTGTTACAGCTGCCATAATTGCACGACCTGTAGATTTATGATAACATGCAAAACCTTCAATCATCCACATTCCCAAAAAAGTTACGACATCCGACATGTACTTACCTGTACGTCATCGTTTGTGGTGTATGTGATCACATGCCCTTGTGGCTTGTATTATGTTGGTCAGACCTCACGCAAATTCCGTGAGAGGATGGCCTCACATAGGTCGGCGATCCATTTATCTTTGGGGGGAAAAACTAATGATCAACCGGTGGCCCGCCATTTCAAAATGATGGGCCACTCTTTAACTGATTTGAAATACTTTCTAATTGATCATGTACCGGATTCTCCAAGGGGAGGAGATCGTATAAAATCCTTAATTGTTACAGAGGCAAGGTGGATTGTTCGCCTCGATACAATTATTCCAAAAGGATTAAATGATAAAATTAATTGGAATACTCTCCTATAATTAGGCCCAAGGGGGATAACTGAGAAGAAGTGTGGAATAAACAGTGGTACACCTCAGTAGTGGTAGAAATGCAGGAAGGGTATTCAAGTAATAATGGTGAGGGTATTCACTAAATCTTGTGGGGGTAGAGGCTTTCTAGAGAAGAATAGGTTTAATCGTTTGATGTGATGATTAACAAGCGCTGTTTTTTAATATGATATGTTATACTGTGTCATCGGTGTGTGTCCTTTAAGCCCCGTTCACGGTCAGCGCCGTTCGATGCCGGAAGGATCTCTGACGCTGGAGCGCAAGCAAGGTGTTGCTTGGCAACATCAGCTGGCGTTTACCCGGAAGTGAGGTACGTGAGGACACTCGGCGGCTGCAGCTGTGAGCGATACGGGCGGGGAAGGACATGGTGACCAGCAGGTATTTAAATGTGTGTTTGTATATGTGTTACTTGTTTGTCGGTGAGTCCTGAAGAAGAAGCTGCAGCTTCGAAACATGTTGATGTTTTAACCGCAATTAAACTTTATATAAGAAGAGTCCCTTGGAGTGCCGCGTTATTGCTGGAGGCACTGGCGTGCGCAGCACATTTTTATTAGGGGGTGCACCGTCGGAGGGGTGTGTCTAGCACCGCCTTTTGGGCGTGTCTAGCACCATCTATTGATGGTCAACGCATATAAAATATCCACCTTTGCACCAATCCTAATAAAACAGATACATTGTCAGATGTTGTGGTGTGCACCAAACACCCCTGATGGCACTCATGCAATTACACTGCTCCTCCTCAGCCTGGTCTGGCTCCCCCTCTCATTCCCCTGCAAGCTGCAGCAGCTTACTTACAAGTCAGTCACTTACTGACACTGACAGTCGCAGACTAGTACTGCTGCTGCTGGAAAAACAAGTGACCTGTCAATGCTGTTGCCGGCCGTATGCCAGTATTGAATTTGTCTTCCTAAGAGGAACGCTGGCTGCATGCTGCTCCTCATCAGTGGCTGGTGTTGGCATAGCATAGAAGGAGAGAGGTGGGCGTGTGACGGATGGGCGTGCGAGCAGCATGACGTAATCACAGCACATCACACTGTTTTTGTACATGGAGGTGGAGCTGGGAATTTGAAAGCCGGTGGCAGTGGCACCCTTGATTAACCCAGGCGTCCGGTCAGTAATGCAGTCCTGTAGGGTGCAGCGCAGAGGGGACAGTAATCAGCCTGCTCGGCAATCGCTGCATCAGGCATGTGAGATTGGGGTGCCAGACATTAGGGGGTGCCTGTGCGCACCAGGCACCCCCCCTGCGCACACCTATGGCTGGACGAGTATATATATATATATATATATATATATATACATACATATAATTCAGAGATTATACCGGCACTCCAAAAAATATGTAAAGTTTCTTTGCTGCGGTGCCCTCCAGGTCAACAAATGACAAAGATAGAATGAAGAAATTGGTGGCACTCAAGCAGGCTAGTAGATGCAAAGAAAATGTCCCTTTATTTGCCTACATGTTTCGGGGAAACTCCCCGTCCTCAGGGCTAGACAACAGTGAAAAACCACACAAACAGAATTTAAATACAACACAGAAAAAGACATCAGTGCAGAAATTGTACTCACCTGTCCTCACGGCGCTGCCGCCCGCCTGCACACGCTGCACACTTCCGTGTCACCGGGCTATGACGTCACGGTGCGCCGCGGGACGGGGAGATCGTCATGACAACATACAAAACTTAATTGCAGGCTCCCATAAAGCAATAGAACCTGAAAAGAAAACGTACACAAATAAAACGTAAGACAACACATTTAAAATACATAAACATCACCGTTTAAGGGGAAAATCCTAACAAATCCCATCAGTCACTATAATAGCGTCTCAATAGTAATAGTGAATTCTTCTAATATTAAATTCCTCTAATATTGAAAGCACAGGAATAACTCAGTAGTACATAACCTCCCTTTCAAAGGACATAGATATACCCTTAAGGATTAAATGGGCTTAAAGGAAACACTGTAGTCCCAAGTTTTCATTAAGGCCACCAGGGGACAGTGTTCCTAGCTCAAAAATCCAACGAGATTCCTTCTGTAAAAGTAACCTATCCCTATTACCACCCCTCAAAGAAATGGGGGTATGATCAATAAGGATAGCACGAATGCTTGCCACCCCATATTTAGCTGACAGACAGTGGCGAGCAAATGGCTGGTCACTGGAGCCCTTCTCGAATGCTTTTTTAATTGCACTCCTGTGGAGTGCCATCCTTTCCCTAAACTGTCGTATGGTCTTGCCCACATAGGCAAGACCACACGGGCATGCGAGCAAATATATAACATGAGTAGTAGTACATGTAAGGCGATGTCTAATGGATATTTTCTGACCTGTTTGCGGATGGTTAAAGGTAGTACCTGTTTGCAAAGTGTTACAGGTAGCACACCCAAGACACCTATAGCATCCCATTTTTGGTCTAAGGAAATGGGTTTGGTCACATCTGGCCATATTGGTGACATCAAGACGAACCACATGGTCCCCTATATTATTGCCCCTAGTGTAACTAGGTAATAATCTGGTATTAGATAGATTACTCAAGGCTGTCTCTGTTTGTATGATAGGCCACAGTTGTTTAGCTTTACTCACTGTCCGTTTTGAACACGTGGTAAATCTACTCACCCATGGTAATCTGTCTACTTTAGTGTTCTGACTGGGGTTTAACAATTGCTGCCTAGGAATACGAAGAACTGCCTCCTTTGATTTTTCCAGTTCCCTAATCGGGTACCCTCTTTGGGCAAACCTCAACAACATTTCATCGAGGGCCCTATTGGTATCTTGAGGGTCTGACGTGATACGCCGAACCCGCAAGAATTGCGAGTACGGCAAACCTTTCTTTAATGCAAGTGAATAAAAACTTTGATAGTTCAAAAAGGTATTCCTGTCGGTGTTTTTAACAAATAGGGAAGTACTAAGCTGACCAGAATTAAGGGTGATGGAAACATCCAGATAATTAATCTGCTTATCATCAATTACATATGTAAATTTCACCACATGTTCTGTCGCATTGTGTTGATCCCATAACTTAATCAAATCTTCCCTAGAACCACTCCAACAGACTAGAAGGTCGTCAATATAACGCCTATAATAAATCACATGGGGACTGACTAAGGGGTCAAGATGGAACATAATATTCTCAAGATGGTACATAAAAGCATTGGCGTACGATGGGGCCACTGCGGACCCCATCGCACCCAGATAACTGTAAATAAAATACCCCATTAAACACAAAATAATTTCTCTTCAAAACCAGACTCAACAGGTGTAAGAAAAAAGATAATTCTGGGCCCTGATATGAGGCATTACCTTCAATGAGTGCTCTTACCGCCTCCACACCTGCATCATGTGGAATGCAGGTGTAGAGGCTGGTAACATCGGCACTACACAACAGGGTATCAGTGGGTACCGTTCCCAATTGCTGTAATTGCAGCAAAAGGGACGACCTATCCTTAAGAAAGGAGGGCAAAGCTTGAACACAGGGGTTAAGGTAGGCATCCAGGTAGATCGCAATAGGCTGATACAACGAGCCCCTCCCTGACACAATTGGGCGACCCGGAGGATTCTCCAAGGTCTTATGCACCTTAGGCAAGGTGTAAAGAAGAGGTGCTACCGGGAAGTCTACCATAAGGGCAGTACAAACATCTTGGGATATAATGCCCAAACCACTGGACTCTTTTAAATATGTGTCCAGCTCTTTTTTATAATCCTTAGTAGGATCTTTTTTAAGGCATGAGTATACAGAGGAATCACTCAACTGACGTTCACATCCAGCTATATAAGCCCCAATATCTTGAACAACTATAGACCCTCCCTTATCCGCTTTACAAATTATAATGTCAGTTCTAGTAGACAAATTTCTAAGTGTGGTACGCTCTTCAAAGGTGAGGTTAGAATATACCGGCTCATTCATAGCTTGAAGGCCTTCTCTCTCCACCATGCGGATAAATGTCCTAATGGACGAGTTCTGACTAGGGGGGTCAAATTGAGATTTAGGGGCTATTTTCAAGAGCTGTGTAGGTATTTCTGTAGAAGTCACCTCCCGAGATGTCTGCCGAGAAGCTCTACAGTTGAAGTATTCCTTTCGCTTCAAAGTCCTGTTCAGACGATAAATTTCGGCTTTCCATTCCAGTGGGTCTGGGATCGTAGTGGGGACAAAGGAAAGTCCCTTGGCCAAAAGACCATATTCTTGATCAGTGAGAGGAGTTGATGAAAGGTTAAAAACAAGCTCTTTTAATGACGTGGCGGGCTTAGCTCGTATGATCCTTTGATTTTGTTTGGACCTCCTCGTCCTCTGCCGCGGCCGCTTGTAGGATTGCGGTTGGGACGTCCTTGAGCCCCCGCTTGGGCTTGTCCTAAAGGGACCGCTCTCTCGGTCGATGTTGATGGTGCTGAGGTCACATCAGAGTCACTGGCGGAAGACGACATGCCAGGTTGATCCCTGCGTCGCCAGTTTTGCTCTCGGCGTCTAGATGGATTTTGCGGCTGATTTGGTCTTGAACTACCCAACCAGGGGTAAACCTGCCTTTGTGCATAGTCTCTTTGGACTTTAGCAAGTTTATCCTTTTTAAACCGTATAAGGTCTTGACGGTATTTTTCAATCTGGGTATTCAGTTTATTCATCCAGTCAGCCTGTGTATCCGCACATATATTAGCTTTGTGCTGTTGCTCAAAAGATTGGATCTGCTCTTTAACCAAATTTAATTCCCGGGTGGACTCCTCCACCACCAACAAGATAAGGTCCATCGAGCACTTATTCAAAATTGCCACCCACCGACGACAGAATTGTGCATTATAGCGACCTATCGTCGGCGAGTTGGCAATCCTAAAGCCACGGGGAATTTAATTACTCCGGTAATAATCGGATAATGTAATACCGTGATACATGTAATCACATTCCCTTTGTTTTAATTTTATCCATTGTCGATACAGCTCCTCGTTTGTATTGGAAACTGTTTCATCCATCAACCTCCTATCCACCAGAATGGCATTAGCTTCTGCGTCTGAGAAACTCAAACGTTCACGTGCATCCTGATGCACTAATTCAAGTGTAGCATCCATGTCAGGATTATGCTCCATAATGAAACTGACAAATAGATACTGACGTCAGATAGGAGTTATCAACACAATCCCCTAAAAACGATGACGTGACTTTAAAAGGCTGCCAGTGAGTACAGCCACAGCAGATATCTAAGTCCTGGATAAATTATTAATCACCGGGTGCCATGATGGGAAAGACCACTCAGCAGGTGTCAGTCCAAAAATAATTCAGAGATTATACCGGCACTCCAAAAAATATGTAAAGTTTCTTTGCTGCGGTGCCCTCCAGGTCAACAAATGACAAAGATAGAATGAAGAAATTGGTGGCACTCAAGCAGGCTAGTAGATGCAAAGAAAATGTCCCTTTATTTGCCTACATGTTTCGGGGAAACTCCCCGTCCTCAGGGCTAGACAACAGTGAAAAACCACACATACAGAATTTAAATACAACACAGAAAAAGACATCAGTGCAGAAATTGTACTCACCTGTCCTCACGGCGCTGCCGCCCGCCTGCACACGCTGCACACTTCCGTGTCGCCGGGCTATGACGTCACGGTGCGCCGCGGGACGGGGAGATCGTCATGACAACATACAAAACTTAATTGCAGGCTCCCATAAAGCAATAGAACCTGAAAAGAAAACGTACACAAATAAAACGTAAGACAACACATTTAAAATACATAAACATCACCGTTTAAGGGGAAAATCCTAACAAATCCCACCAGTCACTATAATAGCGTCTCAATAGTAATAATAGTAAAAAGCATTCGAGAAGGGCTCCAGTGACCAGCCATTTGCTCGCCACTGTCTGTCAGCTAAACATGGGGTGGCAAGCATTCGTGCTATCCTTATTGATCATACCCCCATTTCTTTGAGGGGTGGTAATAGGGATAGGTTACTTTTACAGAAGGAATCTCGTTGGATTTTTAAGCTAGGAACACTGTCCCCTGGTGGTCTTAATGAAAATTTGGGACTACAGTGTTTCCTTTAAGCCTATTTAATCCTTAAGGGTATATCTATATGTCCTTTGAAAGGGAGGTTATGTACTACTGAGTTATTCCTGTGCTTTCAATATTAGAGGAATTTAATATTAGAAGAATTCACTATTACTATTGAGACGCTATTATAGTGACTGATGGGATTTGTTAGGATTTTCCCCTTAAACGGTGATGTTTATGTATTTTAAATGTGTTGTCTTACGTTTTATTTGTGTACGTTTTCTTTTCAGGTTCTATTGCTTTATGGGAGCCTGCAATTAAGTTTTGTATGTTGTCATGACGATCTCCCCGTCCCGCGGCGCACCGTGACGTCATAGCCCGGCGACACGGAAGTGTGCAGCGTGTGCAGGCGGGCGGCAGCGCCGTGAGGACAGGTGAGTACAATTTCTGCACTGATGTCTTTTTCTGTGTTGTATTTAAATTCTGTATGTGTGGTTTTTCACTGTTGTCTAGCCCTGAGGACGGGGAGTTTCCCCGAAACATGTAGGCAAATAAAGGGACATTTTCTTTGCATCTACTAGCCTGCTTGAGTGCCACCAATTTCTTCATTCTATACATACATATATATATATATATATATATATATATATACGTGTAGAAAGCAGCTCTCCCAACATATTGATCTGAGTGCCGCCTTCACGTTTTATATATATATATATATATATATATATATATATATATATATATGCAAGCTGAGGGTGGCCCGGCACTCCTGTAAACCTTAATCATAAATGCTGCGGTGCCCTCCAAGTGACTCTGGGTCACAATATAAAGCGTGGATGTGTGGCGGCACTCAGACAGACTCTTCAAAGTGAATAATCAGGTCATTTATTAGACCAATGCAACCCTGACGAAGCGAATGCGAAACGTACGTAGGACTTGAGCGTCCTACGTATCGGTTTCTCGTGTCTTATCATATTGTACACTCCTACTCCTCTAATGTATATGTGATAAGATTGTGCAGCTTTCATTTATTATTATAGAATCTAGCGGTATAACGGCATCCAGAGTGATAGGGACAATCGTGGTCAAGCACAGAGGCGGCTCTGTACCGTTTGCACTAATAGAGATCAGATACGGCACACATATACCTGGATAGCAGGAACTTGTCTCATTATTATCTCTTTAGAGCAGGCAAGAATATATATATACGAATGTCACTAGGCATAATGGAGGCGAGATAGACATATTGTCACCGAGTAAAACGTGCCGCTCATTGTAAGAGTAAACACATGGTCCAGCCCAGTATAGTATATACTTCTACTAATTAAACCTATATGTGGCATAGATTGTGCAGTCTCTCATTTATTACAATACAATCAAGCGGAACAGTGCATCCAGAGTGATAGGGGTGATTGTGGCCAGCATAGGAACGGCCCTGTACCGTTGTATTAACTGAGATTCAATACTGCACACACATGCCCGGATAGCAGACTTGCGAATATAAATTTGGAATTTGTATTATTGCTATTTCTCTGGAATTGGTACTGAAGGTCCAACCGATACTGCATATATATGTCATGCGCATAATTGGACCGTAGTCCATTTGAATAAATGTGCATATTAGATACATATACAATAATATGTGGGTGATATTCTAACTAACTATATATGTCTATAATTGGTGGTACAGATAATTATTATTGAATAATTACTACTCAGATGACAGATCTCAATAGGGAGGTTAACTATATATGACACGTAAATAACCCAGCTAGAATTAGATATCTATCTAAATAAGTAATCACTATCTATATAAGTAGAAAAAAAGTAATTTCTGTGGGAGAAAGGGAAGATTAGATAGACATTTCCTCTGATATTATAATATTATAGGGTCTGACACTGATGAGTGAGAGACCTAGAAGAAACAAACTCAATATATGAGGAAATATCAGCTGCAGAATCTCACAAAAGGATTTGATGTCAGCCAAGTAACAAATCATTGGTGACAGTATTATTTATCATCTATCATATGTCAAAACATTTACTAATCTATCAATACCTGACACTATATGTGAGAGGTAGAAGTACTGTTCATCTGACACTATAGGTGAGAGATGATGAGATGATTTACTGACATGTACTGAGGAATTATATATGAATGACATATGACACGATATATGAGAGGTGATTTACTGATTCAACTATTATTGGGTGCATCTGACACTATAAGTGAGAGATGATCCATATATCCCTAATGAGGAGACATATGTAAAGGACACCTGGCACTATATGTGAGAGGTGACAATTATTATAATGATTAAGTACATCTACTCCACTATGGGATTCTGCATATGAAGTGTGTCCTAGATTACACATGGTTATATATATTTTTTTTTTCAGAGGATACCAATAATCTTCTCCCGTATTAGTACAGAAGTTAATTCAACATTAGGTTTGCTGGCCTTCTACTTATTAGATAGAATAGCAATCAGAGAATAAGGATTGTCATATATAGTTCATCTCTTTAGCTGCAGGATATGGATGATTATTTTGCGATCTAACCCTATTTAAAGCAGTGAGTGTGGATAGTGAGTTAAGGACCAAAGAAGTTAATATCAAGAGATACAGTGTAGCGAAATTATGACTGTATCACTCACAATCGTATCCAATTCCTCAGCCAGATAGTACATAATGAACTTCTAAAGGAATATATCATCACAAAAGGGTTATATTAATACCTAGTGAATTCAAAAGAAACAGAGTTGCAGGACATGAGTGATTACTTTGCAACAAATTCTTCTAAGTAGCTTGTCTGGGCAGTGAGCCAAGGACCAAAGAAACTTACTATAAAAAGATACAAATCTATGACTGCATCATTTACAGCTGTATCCAGCATTCTTATTAAACAATTCATTGAAAGGAGTGTACATAGGCCCTCATTCCGAGTTGTTCGTTCGGTAAAAATCTTCGCATCGCAGCGATTTTCCGCTTAATGCGCATGCGCAATGTCCGCACTGCGACTGCGCCAAGTAAATTTGCTATGCACATTGTAATTTTACTCACGGCTTTTTCATCGTTCTGGCGATCGTAATGTGATTGACAGGAAATGGGTGTTACTGGGCGGAAACAGGCCGCTTTATGGGCGTGTGGGAAAAAACGCTACCGTTTCCGGAAAAAACGCAGGAGTGGCCGGAGAAACGGAGGAGTGTCTGGGCGAACGCTGGGTGTGTTTGTGACGTCAAACCAGGAACGACAAGCAGTGAACTGATCGCAGATGCCGAGTAAGTCTGAAGCTACTCAGAAACTGCTACGAGGTGTGTAATCGCAATATTGCGAATACTTCGTTCGCAATTTTAAGATGCTAAGATTCACTCCCAGTAGGCGGCGGCTTAGCATGAGCAACTCTGCTAAAATCGCCTTGCGAGCGAACAACTCGGAATGACCTCCATAGACATCAAATTTAGAGAACAGATACGCAAGAGACGTTCATTAGTTTTTAATATTTGTGTTTATTGTTTTGTGTATTTCACAGTTTTGTCATGTTCACACAATAGATGTATATGTTTTTAGGATATTTCGCAGAAGTTTTCCCAGAGGACATGAAATAGAACATGTCATATATATATTTTTAAAGAAATGAAATAAAAGTTAATTTTTATTTTTACTTAAATTCAAGCCAGTGCACCAGAGACAGATCCTTTTCTCTTTTCTTCCCTTCTTACCCTTTATGTGGTATAATATGAATCAGTAGAACTGCGTGCAGTGTAATGTGATTAAGATTGTGCTACTGTGTGGCGTAATGTAAATTGGGGGTACAATTGTCTGGGCACACCCCTTCCTTATGAGACCACACCCCTTTTTGTGTCACGTGCCTTCGGTGCTTGCTGTCCCATTATTAAATATTGGATAGAGGGCGCAAATTTATAGTTTGCAGGGAGGCGCCAAACACCCTAGCACCGGCCCTGTGGGGAGACTGGCACCCCTTCTCATTTTCTCCTCAGAGAGGGTTTTAGCTGCGTGGGATTTGCCCTCACTTTATATCCAATTGTAAAGCCCAGTGGAATTTGCTGCGCTATGTAAGAAACTGATAATAAATAATGGTGCTGTTACTACCTAGGAAAAGGGTGGGGTGTGTTTTATTTCTAGAATTCATTTCATAACTGGTTTATTCAGTTTTCTAAATCCTTCTCATTGGTTTCCTATGAAAATGTAACCTATATTCTAAATGTAAAAATGGCGCACTCTTTGTGCATTCATCTTCCTGCACTGGTTTTGGTTTTTGTACATACAATATTTGGGAAATTCTGTGTTGTAGACAATGTTTCTGCTGTTTTTTTTACTGGTTATGAGGTGGCTGTTTACCTAAAATACTACACTGTGTATTCCAGCGAGCAGTGTTAATGCAATAATCCAAGTCTAATTCTGCCCTGCAGTGTGACCGCTTATGTAAGAGACTTGTCTGATGGGTGGTGCTGCATTCCCCTTTGTATTCCAGCACCTGCTCTGCCCTGGAGCACCTACTTTATTCATTGTGGTCAGTATGGATATTTTCTTAGATTTCTTTGTTTACTGCTAAATGATGCACTTATTTGACAGATAGGCAGGCATTCAAGTTTTATATTCTGGCCATACAGTGTGTGCATCCATGACTTAATGATACAAACAAAATAGCTGCTTACTTTCTTTACGTTGCTGATGCACATATGGAAAGAATTCCCTGAAGTTTGCCCATCGGCTCCATTTTGCTGACTGCAGAAGTAGGAGTTTTGAAGGAAGGTGACCTGTGCTGCACCACGGAGTACCAAAATTTAAATCAAGATTAGCCATGTATAGAGGGCAGCACGGACGGTGTAATGGTTAGCATTACTGCTTCACAGCACTGAGGTCATGGGTTCGATTCCCACCATGGCCCTAACTCTGTGGAGTTTGTATATTCACATAGAAACATAGAATTTGACAGCAGATAATAACCACTTGGCCCATCTAGTCTGCCCATTTTTTTTATCCTTTAGGTAATCGCAACCCTTTTTGAACCTTAATTCTTTGTACTTGTGTGGGTTTCCTCCGGGTACTCCGGTTTCCTCCCACAATCCAACAATATTTTGTTAGGTTAATTGACTCACAAAATTAACCCTAGCATGAATGTGACTGTGTGTACATATGGTAGGAAATATAGAATGTAAGCTCTACTGAGACAGGGACTGATGTGAATGGCCAAATATTGGGGGTAATTCCAAGTTGATCGCAGCAGGATTTTTTTTAGCTATTGGGCAAAACCATGTGCACTGCAGGGGAGGCAGATATAACATGTGCAGAGAGAGTTAGATTTGGGTGTGGTGTGTTCAATCTGCAATCTAATTTGCAGTGTAAGAATAAAGCAGTCAGTATTTACCCTGCACAGAAACAAAATAACCCACCCAAATCTAACTCTTTCTGCACATGTTATATCTGCCTCCCCTGCAGTGCACATGGTTTTGCCCAATTGCTAACAAAATTCCTGCTGCGATCAACTTGGAATTACCCGCGTGCCGCCAAAAAGGGTGTGTGGCTTCATTGAAATGGGCGTGGCTTTGCATAAAGGGGAGTGGTATTGCAGGAAAAGACTTCCTTATACCCCCAGTTTTGCAACCTGCACGCCCAGACGTTAGCCACCACTGGAAAGAAAAATAATCCTGATTCATGCCCCTTACATTATTTGTCATTTTTCCTCCTTATAGTAATGCCCAGTATACATTATGCCACATACTGCAATGGCCCTTAGACATTATTCTACGCATAATAATGCACATGACACAATATGCACACACCATAATGCCCCCGACACATTATGCCACACACCGTAATGCCTGTGACACATTATGCCACACACCGTAATGCCTGTGACACATTATGCCACACACCGTAATGCCTGTGACACATGACGACAGGAATCGCAATGCCCGTTATACATTATGCTACACACTGCAATGCCCCTGATACATTATAGCACATACAATGTCTGTGACACATTATGCCACGCACCGTAATGCCTGTGACACATTATGCCACACACCGTAATGCCTGTGACACATGACGACAGGAATCGCAATGCCCGTTATACATTATGCTACACACTGCAATGCCCCTGATAGATTATAGCACATACAATGCCTGTGACACATTATGACACACTGCAATGACCCTGAGACATTATTCCACATACCACAATGCCCGTGATATAGTATACAACAAACAGTAATGCCCGACACATTATGACACATACCGCAATGTCCGTGATACACTATGCCACACACTGCAATGACCCTGAGACATTATACCACATATCACAATGCCCGTGATATAGTATACCTACACCATAATACCTGTGACACATACCGCAATGCCCGTTATACATTATGCCACACTGCAATGCCCCTGAGACATTATACCACATACCACAATGCACGTGATATAGTATGCCACACACCGTAATGCCTGTGACACATTATGACACACACCGCAATGTCCGTGATACATTATGCCACACACCGTAATGCCCATTACACATTAAGTCCTACAGTAAGGCTTCTAATTACTTTTAAATTACCTGCTCGTTGCCAGGGGTTTCATGCTCTTGGTTCCATGCATGGTGCCAGGGGTTTTCATGCTCAGGGTGTCATGCTCGTTGCCAGGTGTTTCATGCACTGGGTGTCATGCTTGTTGCCAGGAGTTTCATGCACTGGGTGTCATGCTCGTTGCTAGGGGGTAGTGCTTGTTGCTAGGGCTGTGCTCCCAGTGCCACATATGTCCCCAGTGCCACATATTCCCCCACGGTGCCAGGTACTCACATGCCCCCAGTGCCAAATATAGCCCCCCCCTCCCCTCCCCCAGTGCCACATATGCCCCCAGTGCCAGATATTCCCCCACAGTGCCAGGTGCTCACGTGCCCCCAGTGCCAAATATAGCCCCCCCCATGTGCCAGGTACACATGCAGTGCCATATATCCCCCTCAGTACCCCCCCAGTGCCATATATGCCCCCTCAGTGCCCCCTGTGCCATACATGCCCCCTCAGTGCCATATATGCCCCCTCAGTGCCCCCTGTGCCATACATGCCCCCTCAGTGCCATATATGCCCCCTCAGTGTCCCCTGTGCCATACATGCCCCCTCAGTGCCATATATGCCCCCTGTGCCATACATGCCCCCTCAGTGCCATATATGCCCCCTCAGTGCCATATATGCCCCCTGTGCCATACATGCCCCCTCAGTGTCCCCTGTGCCATACATGCCCCCTCAGTGCCATATATGCCCCCTCAGTGTGTGTCCCCCTCTCCCCCTCACTGCTGTGAAGGAGGGACAAGGAGGGCACAGCGCGCGCCTCTCTCATGTCCCTCCTGCATCTCTGTCTCTCTGGTCTAATAAAGGAAGTGCCGGTTCGTGAGCCAATCAGAGCTCACGAACGGCACTTCCATTATTAGACCAGACGGACGGAGACGCAGGATGGACACTGGAGAGGCGCGCGCGGCACGCTGTGCCCTCCGTGTCCCGTTACAGCAGGGAGGGAGAGGAGACAGCAGATTGACATGCGGACGCTCATCCGCATGTCAATCTGCTCTAAATCAGTGGCGGCGCCTCCGCAGCCCCTCGCCCCCAAGCCACCGCGAGGGCTGCGGGGGCAGTAGTTACGCCACTGGCGTTAGATACTGGGGACAAGCTTTGGAATGTAGAGCTTGGTAAATTCAGTAATTAATAATAATATAATTTTATTTATATAGCCCTCTTTCTCCGACAGGACTAAAGGTGCTTAAGCAGCCCCCATAGAAATGAATGGGGACTGCTTTTGCAATAAAAAACGGGGATCACAGAAGATATCTCTGATATTGCCTGGGTCTCCCATAGATCACTCCACTGAATGCTTAATATTTGTGCGTACTCCCCTAAAAACGTATATCATAGACGGATCCGGGGGGGGGGCACTCGGGCCCGTGCCCCCCCACCCCTGTCGTTTCTGACTTCTTTTTTTTTCAAAAGGAGAACAGCAGCATCACTACTGCTATATCCGTCAGTCAGATTTGATAAAAGAGCCGGCAGGCACTAGGACCCACCATGGCTCTAACAGCAAGTCCGTGTGGTAACCAATGGGGAGGCTGGAGCTGCCTTGCCCTGCTCACACCGCAACCTACCTCCCCCAATGCCCGCTGGCCAGAGTCCAGCCCAGGCGCGGAGTTCAAATGCCAGCATCGAGTAAGACTGTAACTTATGATGGCGCAGAAGGCTTCATTAGCCCTGCCTGCACCACACAGTTTCCCAGCGCTTCCTCCTCCACTTCCTTTACCACCATGCTAGCTGCAGTCAAACTCAGCCTCAGCTTTAAGAAGGCGGCCCGTGTGATTGTGACAGGGCTGTCCTGCAGATGTCTTATGCTGCTTGTTGGAGATCCAGCTGTCTGCTTCTGCTAATCAAAGATGGGCAGTTCGTGTCCTCCAGTCTGAGTCTAAGTGCGGATGCGCTCCTACAGCCAATCATTACCTGATGGTGTATTCTGTGATGCCACGCCCCCTGTGATGCCACACCCCTTATCTGGGAACACACGTGCCTTAGGTGTATGTAAATATATTAATTACCGTTCCCCTATTATGGTACCCTCCAGTGGCAAACGCAGGATTTCTACAGGGGGGTTTCCAAATGAAGTCCACAGTCTCCCACTCTGTGGAACATTGGAGCAAGTGTGGGAGACTTCGGGAGTGGTAGAAGAACCTAGTAATAACCTTCAACATTAATTTAATCATTGGCCTTTTTATACACTGGATACTGTATGGAATGTAGTAGTAATATTTAACCCTATAGATGGTTTATAGTATAGGCTGTGGTCAGGAAAAGGTTAGACAAACCATAAGAAATAAATACACAAACATAATAGAACCAGTACTGCACTTTGTAAGCACACATTCTCCCACCCCATGGTAAGGCTCCTGTCTCTTCTTCCTAGTAGCTACTCTCTGGTCCAGTGCACTGATTGAGGGCAAACTTGGTAGAAGAAGCTGCTACCACAGGGCATGTGCAGCAGCTCCGCTCTGTCCCTTACACTTCATGATGTGGCTGCAGCTCTAGTGATCGTATTCTATACCATTTCTATTGTCATAATTTGAGCCACTTGCCAACTAAGGGGGTGAGAATGCTGATTTATATACAGGAATGAAAAGCTATACCTTATACACACTTTAAATACACTTTACCATGGAGCCGCTGTGGCCGCTAAACTTAATACACACTCTACGCACCTTTTACGCTGTTAGCGTACAGAGTCCCGTACCGTGTACGGACTTTGCGTACAAACACCGCGCTGACGGTACAAAGTACACACAGCGCGTACACACCCAATGACTACACTTTAAACCTTATGCAGCAATGCAGTGCGAAGCTATTACACTTTAACCTTAGCAGGGAAAGGAAGACACGACACCAGTCTGTAGTTAAACCACTGGGTTCCGACACCACAGTGTATTATTGCTGAAAGGGGGTTACAATATAAACAATACAATACAACAGAATAATGGCTACATTCAATGGTACATACGTGATTGGATTCGCCGCGCTTCCCAGATCTGGTCCTCGGTCATCTGATAGATAACTGTGTGAGTCTTGTGTCTGACCAGGCCTGCTGCAGGCTCTCTTTATACAATTCATCCAAAACATAACACAATGGATACTGTAATCTCTTTGTCCATTGGACACAGGGATGGTCATTTACAGTACAGGAGAGGTCATAGGTCGGTTTGAATAGGTGGGCGATGTCTGTTCCAACTGCTTTTCTGGGTGGTCTCCTCTGGATTCCCGCCGCATACATAATGTACAGTAAATACAGTTTATATCTATATTCTGCTCCTGCACATAACTATCCGCAGGAACATGCGATCTTCCTCAAACCAACACCGGAATGTTACCCTTAAAATACCCTTCAGCTGGATACCAAACACCGCATTATAACCTTGTTCTGTCCCCTCCTATCCTGTAAAGGTGAATCCCTTTGTTCTGTTACCATTTAAACTGCTGTTACTTTCTGATGTGGTGCAGGGATACTATGTGTACATTGTGCACTATTTGGATTAAATATGTAATGTGTTTTGATAGCTTTCCATGTGTTCACAAACTCTACCGTAAATACTCATACCACTCGCTAATGCGCAGGACCGCGGGAGCGACCATACGCAAATTGCGGATCTGCGCACGCACGGCAGAACAAGTACACGCGCGGAGGCCATCTGTGTGTAGTTTGTACGTAATGTATGTACTGCAATATTTTTCGACTTTGACAGGGGGTTTCCAGGCAACTGGAACCCCCCTGCATTTGCCTATGCCCCCCCCTTTCATTTTCTTCTGGATCCGCCCCTGGGACCCATAGAGAAGAATAGGTATGGGACGTGCTCACAGAAGCAGAAGTTACTACCCAAGGAAATGAACATACAGAACAAAAAATAGCAAGCCCTTCGCTATGTAGATGGCTGTCCTATTGCGTTTTGCGGCATGTTATTCAAGAACCAGACCAGGGGAGAACTTGAAAGGTTTAAAGTTCATAAGGGACAATTCAATTAGGTGCTCAGTCCAGTGCCTGGAAACTTGCACTCCGTAGAGGTGTTTGAGAAAGGTAGTAATGTCCAACCTCCCGAAATTGGCGGATACGATAACTTGAAAGATGGGTTGAGATGTATTGCCACTGAGCAAATACTACTATGTACACAGGAAGGTAGGGGAATGTTACAGTGGTGACTTATTGGCACTGGGGGGAGGGGTAATGCCACTTTGTTAGCGTATTATGCAACTGCACAGGAAGGATGGGTAATGCCACTTTGTTAGAGGATTATGCAACTGCACAGGAAGGACGGGTAATGTTGCAGCAATTACTTATTGACACTGGGGAGTAATGCCACTTGGTTAGAGGATCATGCCACATTACATGTCCACAGGTTGGTGCTAGACATTCTTTGTAAGAAAAAAAAAATCCAGCTAAAATAGTTAAATGCATTGTAACATGGTTGCTTTTGACCTAATTAAATGATAAGAAAAATCTAAAAAAAATTATAACGTTTTCAGAAAACAAAATCCTCGGCAAAGTGGCTAAAGGTCCTGAGTCAGAGAAAAAAATCTATAGAGGTATTTTAAGTTAACATTTCATTATTATTCACTGAACATGCCTTATCCTAATAGGGTACATTTCTCTGTTGTTAGATCTCAACACAGGCTTGCCTACCCTCCCGCATTTAGCGGGAGGCTCCCGGTTTTTCATTGAGCCTCCCGCTGCCCCGCAAACCCTGCCTGTCCTCCCGGTTTTCGGGGTGCGGGGCTTCCGCGGGAGAGGTCAGGATTACGGACATACTGCAGTGCACACTGTAAGCAGAGAGGCAGAGGAGGCTAATGTCACACTAGACCACGCCCCCCCCTAATGAATGCTGTCACGGACAGTCCCCCTGCTTTCTCCTACAATCACAGGGCCGGCCCTGGCCAGACGCGTATGATGATCGCTGCCCGCTGTGCACCCACGCTTGACCGGACACCCCCCTCCCCATTAGCAGGCACGGCCACGCTTAGGGCGCTGCTCTCGGAAGCCGAGCTGTGCAGCAGCATTATGCAGCCTGTATGCGCACAGCGCCTACCTTCCTGGCTGCTGGACCCAAGCCGCTCCTCCTCCTCTGCAGACAACGCTGTGGACCTGTGGCTGTGGTAACCTGAGCCACAGCTGCAGGAGAAATCATTCTGGTACTGTAAGTGTTGTGAGCCTCTGGGGCACTTTTAATTTAATCATCAACACACTAAAATGGGGGTTGTTTTTGTTCACAGTAGAGGGTGACATTAAGGAGGAAAACACAGCTCCCAGCACACACTGTATTTTGGTTAAACCCATCATTTGAAGGGAATCAGTACGAATACCCGGAGGTCAGGAGACCGATGACGGGAGCCCGACAGCCGGGATCCCGGCGAGCGCAGCGTGACCCCTCGTGGGCTCGCTGCACTCGCCACGATTCGGGCCCCACAGGGTTCTATTCCCCTCCGGGTGGTGGCGTGGACCACCACCCAAGAGGGGGAACCAGCTGGCGGTCGGGAATCCAACAACCTGTATTTCAGCTGGTGTTGGGATTCCGGTGTCGGTATCCTGACCGCAGGGATCCCGACAGGCGGTAAAGTGACTGCCTCCCATTTGAAGGGTCACTAGCTATTACAGTGTTTTTTTCTTTGCTCCCCTCAGACACTCTCTTTATCCCTCTACATCCCCCATACATCTCTCTCCCTGTCTTGCTCAATCTCCCCCACCTCTCACAATCTCTCCCCCACATCTTTCACTCTCCCTCACACATCTTTTCTCCACCATGTCTCTCTCATTTCCACTTCTCTTCCCACTGGTATGCACTAATGGGAAAATGTGGTAAAAACCCTGTTTTCTGGGTTTTTACTGCATTTCCATATGTTCTAAGCCCAGGCCTCAGTGCGGAGGGTAATGCTAGCTATTGTTGGCCTATGGGCTTTTTTCCACATCGATACTGAGAGGAATCCAATTGTGTGTGTGTGTTTTGTATATATATATATATATATATATATATATATATATATATGTCATTTGTACATATAGCTATATAAACATATATAAACACACGCCCCCTTTGTGCGGAGCATGACACGCCCCCTCATTCTGCCCGAACCTATAATCTCCCTGAAACTAGTTTTGAAAAGTAGGCAAGTATGTCTCAACATAAACTGCAATTCAGTCTGAGTATTCTTCTAAGTGCTTGCAGGTGTTGAATGATTTCGATAGGCATACACTCATATATTTGTGCCAAGGAACACTGCTCAGTTTTCCCTGGAAATTCTGGTATGTAAAAGTGTAAAGTAGTCCTGTCTCCACTCTGACTGCTTAAGTGCCTTGACTTTGAATTGTTAATTCATTACACCAATCTGCTGGTGCACATATCAAACAGGCGGCATCCCTTAGTGGAGAATATCTCTCAACTGTCTCCAAATAACGACAATCAAATCATGACTGACCCACCCAAATTGGGATTTGTTGTGAGATATGGTATTCTACTCCTCAACTTGTCCATTTAATTTACCCCCTTATTGAGCTTGCATGCCAACTCAATGGGCATTCACACATACAAGTGTGATAACCAGTATATAATGCAGAATTACAGTACTTTTAAGGCACTGATGACCAGCATCTAATGCAAAGTCAATTCTACAGAGCAAAGTCTGTTTTGGTTACATGTATGCAAAGCAGAACCTAGTTTGGTTGTAATTGCACTGAGTAGAATAGATACTAGTAATTGCAGACTGAAGTGCACTGAGTAGAATAGATACTGGTAATTGCAGACTGGAGTGCACTGAGTAGAATAGATACTGGTACTTGCAGACTGAAGTGCACTGAGTAGAATAGATACTGGTACTTGCAGACTGAAGTGCACTGAGTGGAATAGATACTGGTACTTGCAGACTGAAGTGCACTGAGTAGAATGGATACTGGTACTTGCAGACTGAAGTGCACTGAGTGGAATAGATACTGGTACTTGCAGACTGAAGTGCACTGAGTAGAATGGATACTGGTACTTGCAGACTGAAGTGCACTGGGTAGAATGAATACTAGCACTTGCAGACTGAAGTGCACTGAGTAGCATGAATACTAGTACTTGCAGACTGAAGTGCACTGAGTAGAATTTCTACTGCTTCTCGCAAACTGAAGTGCACTGAGTAGAATGATTACTGGTACTTGCAGACTGAAGTGCACTGAGTAAAATGAATACTGGCACTTGCAGACTGAAGTGCACTGAGTAAAATGAATACTGGCACTTGCAGACTGAAGTGCACTGAGTAGAATGAATTCTGGTACTTGCAGACAAGTGCATGGAGTAGAATAAATACTGGTACTTGCAGACTGAAGTGCACTGAGTAGAATGATTACTGGTACTTGCAGACTGAAGTGCACTGAGTAAAATGAATACTGGCACTTGCAGACTGAACCACTGAGTAAAATGAATACTGGCACTTGCAGACTGAAGTGCACTGAGTAGAATGAATTCTGGTACTTGCAGACAAGTGCATGGAGTAGAATAAATACTGGTACTTGCAGACTGAAGTGCACTGGGTAAGGTTAGGGTATAATGAATACTGGTACTTGCAGACTGCAGTGCACTGAGTAGAATGGATACTGGTAGATGCAGACTGAAGTACACTCAGTAGAATGGATACTGACACTTGCAGACTGAAGTGCACTGAGTAGAATAAATACTGGTACTTGCAGACTGCAGTGCACTGAGTAGAATAAGTGTTGGTACTTGCAGATTGAAGTGCACTGGGTAGAATGAATACTGGTACTTCCAGAATGAAGTGCACTGAGTAGAATGGATACTACCAGTGAATTATGAATGAATGAATAATACCATCCTTGCTGCCTTTTCAGGCTGCCCGCTCAACCACGTCAGACCAGCAGTGCCGGAAGTAATGCTGCAGCAAAGTGGGCTGTATTGGGGCGTGATGCTGTGGTCGCATAATTTATTTTATTATTCTATTTTTTTTTTAAAAGTATCTTTGATATTCTGTTAGGTGTAACAAAATACTTGCTCATTATAAAATAATACAGATTGAACTAATTTTAAACTAATACTAATGGAATAAAATGTCTGATTTTCACTGCTCGGACAGCGGATAAGGACCCTGTGTTAGAATAAATGTGTTAGAATAAATGGGGGGACGGGACACTTTATTGTCCCTAGTTCCCCTCTAGGTGATGCTGGAAACCCGCCATGTTAACAGCAGAGGCCGCCCAGGTGATGTAATCCACAGCTCTCATATGTAAGCCACAATCACATGCATTTGCTAATAGTGGCATCCATGGAATATTTCTGCTGGTTTCCGGGCATTCCCCCAGGTGATTAGACTTGGCATGGAGACAGCAACCACAGAGCGATGCTTCCCTCACTGCTAAACTTACTGTTTTACATGATTCCAGATCCATCACACAAACAGTTTACAGCAAACAGACATGAGGCCTTCATTTTGCCATAAGCAAAGATTTAATTAGCCTATATAAATCCTTACTGATATGTTCTACTCTCTGCCATAGCTAGGGTTGGTGTGCCCAGGGCAGATAAGTAAATTGCACCCCTTGAAACTGCTCTTTAGAATTCTTGTAGAATTCTAATATTGAGCCACAAAATAAACATACACCTTCAAAACACAAATTAGAGAAACGCTCAAATATGAGAGCAGGGCAAAACATCATTACTGTATGACAACGATCAGTACTTTTGTTGAGCAATGAACTAAATAGTGCAATATAAGGCTAACATGCTGAGACTTGTAGTTCCACATAAAAAAAAAACCCCGATGTAACTCTTACTCTATGCATACTAAGCACTGCTAATCAGAATACAATTATAATAAACTATGCAATCTAACATAATTGAGGTGCTTAACATCAATTTTGGCCAAAAATAAATGGCCCCACCAACTGCGAACAGGTGACCCTATCTGGTGGGTCCCTAACACTAAGAGTCAAGTCCAGCACAGGCCAACTGCCCCAATGCATCACACCAGTGTGAGGTAAGTCCTGCATAAATTTATATAATTTGTCAGCTTTAGGTATGAATTTGGGGCCTTACAGAGAGGGGGGCCCACCCCAGCCAATACCTCTAAAGCTGCACCAGTCTGTGAATCAACAAGCCTTATCTGCGCATCAGCTCTCTGTAAACCGTTCCTGTGGGTCCGCAACACTCCACCTATATGTAACGTCACAATGTATAACATCACATAGGGGTGGAGAAGAATTGGTTTGTTTTTTTTAGGAGGGAGGGGCCCTGTCTATTTTGTCAGTCCCGGGCCCCACAATTTCTGATGGCAGTCCTGCACGGGGCCACCTGGTTTATTGTGGCCTTGCTGCGTTGGGGCATCATATTGCAATACTTAATCTAGCCCTTTTTTTTTTAAACACCTATTTTTTTTCAACCTTTTAATATTCTAATTATTACTTCTCACCAGGGATGTCATAACAGGGGGGGGGCAAGGGGGCAGCACGCCCCCCTAAACATGTTAGAGGTGCCGATGTGCAGGAGGAGCAATGGATGGTCAGGTGAAAGACTGCACATTGCACCCTCCGTGCAGGGAGGGACAGAGCAGCAGTAATATGCTCCCAATGCAGCCAGCTGGCAGCACAGCTGCTGTGGTCAGGACCGGCGGAACCCGCTCAGCAGGGAGGCGTCAGCCTGGAGAGGCGCTCTCCCTGCTGTGCTACTGTGCAATGTTTCTGCCAGCTGCCACACTGATAGCGCAGCAGCGCCGGCAGCATGAAGAGCGGCTCCCCCTCTCTGCCACAGCCAGCGCTGTCCACACCATCTCTTCCTGTCTGCTGTCCGCGCACTGTCCACAGTAATCAGCAGCAGCAGCCCCTCTGCCTCACGCACAGTGCACACTAACGGTGAGCACCCATTACAGTATCACACCCGCTCCCCCGTGTCCTGAATTCACTAAGGAAGAGGAGGAAATAGGCCAGCTGGTGCGCTATCAGCCTTGCCCTGCGCCCCAGAGCCCAGCACGGCAACATATATACAGATATGGGGAGACTCCGCTACCTCAGGATGGTCAGCTGGGCCCCCTACACCTCCTGCCAGTGCCACTGCTTGCCATCAGTAAGGCTGGACACAGGTAGGCAGCCTTGTTACCTACCATATACTGTGATATACATGTATAGGAATTAAATAAACGGACATTAAATAGGCCTTAAATATATACATATATTTATATACAGTATATATATATGTATATATATATATATATAGCAAAGTGTTTAATAGACATTCTTATACATTTTAAGTTTTAAATACATGCATCCAGGGATTCCCTAGGGTGTGACTGGTGAGTCCCCCTTCCCCCCCCCCCCCCCCCCCCCCCCACTAGTAGCAGTAACCAGACATCGTTCGGCGGATTAATTTAGCAAAAGAAGACATATAAGCAAAAGCTGTGTGCATCTATGCTTTTGCTTATTTGAATACATCTTCTTTTGGTCACATGGTGGTCATTCCAAGTTGTTCGCTCGTTGCCAATTTTCGCTATGCTGCGATTTGTTGCTAAATGCGCATGGTATGCAGCGCGCATGCGCTTAGTTATTTAACTAAAAACTTAGCAGTTTTGCTGTTGATCCTGCGGCGCTTTTCAGTCGCACTGCTGATCGGTGAGTGATTGACAGGAAGTGGGCGTTTCTGGGTGGTAACTGAGCGTTTTCCGGGAGTGTGCTAAAAAACGCAGGCGTGTCAGGGGAAAATGCGGGAGTGTCTGGAGAAACGGGGGAGTGGCTGACCGAACGCAGGGCGTGTTTGTGACGTCAAACCAGGAACTAAACGGACTGAGGTGATCGCAGTCTAGGAGTAGGTCTGGAGCTACTCAGAAACTGCAAGAAAATATTTAGTAGCAGTTCTGCTAATCTTTTGTTTGCTATTCTGCTAAGCTAAAATACACTCCCAGAGGGCGGCGGAATAGCGTTTTCAATGCTGCTAAAAGCAGCCGGCGAGCGAACAACTCGGAATGAGGGCCCTAATCCGCTGAGTGACGCCTGGTTACTGTTACTAGTGGAGAGGGGAGGACTCACCAATCACACCCTAGGGAAACCCCTGGATGCGTGTACTATTTAATGCCTGCCTTGCATTTTGCATAGACGAGGACCGCACATTGCACGAGAAGGCCATGTGACCAAACGTCTGTGTCTGCTCACTCCCCACCCCGTGTGCATGTAGCTGTCAATCCCCCAACCCCCCTTGTTTTACCACTTTATCCCCAATTTATGTATCTGTCTTCATCTGTTCTTATTCATGTGTGCCTCTACCCCTTTACCCATGTGTGACTTTGGTCGTATCTATTGGCCGTTCATGGGCCAATGTTTTGGCCTTGCCCCCAAGATAAAATATGCCAGTCATCCTCTGCACCAAAGAGTGCTGAGCTTGGCCCGCTCCCCTACTCCTGCCTGCATGTATTTGCTGTCCGACAGCTCCCGCTCAGCGCCAAATCCCAGCCTGCAGCGACCGCCAGGGAGTCCATACTCAAAGGTGCTGAATGCAGGTGGGCTTCGGGGGAAGAATACAGTGTGGGGTTCTGTCTTGGCAAGATCCTGTGTGTACATGTGCCTGGGCCCCTCACCTCATTGCACACTCTCTTTCTCTCTCTCCAGCCCCTCCCCTTCCCCATGGGGGGCCCCACTCAAGTAGCACTGCTACTGTGGGCGCTACTGTGTAGTGTAACATATATAAGGGGTACAGCTGTGTAGCGTAATATGAATAAGGGATACTACTGTGTGTCGTAATGTGAATAAGGTAGACTATGTGGTGTAATGTGAGTAAGATTGTGATACTGTGTCATGAAATATGAAATGCGGGTACTATTGTGTGGCCACACCACTTTCTTGTGAGCCCACACACCCTTTTTTGCTGTGCGTGCCATAGGCACGCGCTGTTCCTTTTTAAGGTATGGGAGGGCGCAAATTTATAGTTTGCAGGAGGGCGGCAAACACCCTAGCACCGCCCTGGCTGCGGTCCCTCGGTCTTCCTCCCCTTTATTGCAGCTCCTCCACCCCTGGGCTCTGACTCCAGGCCTCCTTCTCCCCAGTGGCTCCACCTCCTTCCAGTGGCTCTACCTCCTCCCTGTGGCTCCGCCTTCAGGGGCACCAAAATGGAATTAAATCCCCCCCCCCCAACATAAAACATTCTGACACCCCTTCTTCTCACTAAAGTAACACTACTAACACAAAGCTTCTGCTTCTTATATATGTAACACTAAACTTTAACCTCTCACTGGTGCGATGCATTGGGCAGTTGGCCTATGCTGGCTTCGGGGGTCCTGTGCCCCGGACTTGAACCTCAGTGTTATGAACCAACCAGAACCAGATAAGGTGACCTGGACTCGGTTGTGGGCCCATATATTTTTGTCAAAATTATGTTAGGTGCCTCAATTTTGCTCTATGTTAGATTGCAGATCTTATTATACACTGCTCAAAAAAATAAAGGGAACACTAAAATAACACATCCTAGATCTGAATGAATGAAATATTCTTATTAAATACTTTGTTCTTTACATAGTTGAATGTACTGACAACAAAATCACACAAAAATGATCAATGGAAATCAAATTTATTAACCCATGGAGGTCTGGATTTGGAGTCACCCTCAAAAGTAAAGTGGAAAAAGACACTACAGGCTGATCCAACTTTGATGTAATGTCCTTAAAACAAGTCAAAATGAGGCTCAGTAGTGTGTGTGGCCTCCACGTGCCTGTATGACCTCCCTACAATGCCTGGTCATGCTCCTGGTGAGGTGCGGATGGTCTCCTGAGGGATCTCCTCCCAGACCTGGACTAAAGCATCCACCAACTCCTGGACAGTCTGTGGTGCAAAGTAGCGTTGGTGGATGGAGCGAGACATGATGTACCAGAAGTGCTCAATTGGATTCAGGTCTGGGGAACGGGCGGGACAGTCCATAGCATCAATGCCTTCATCTTGCAGGAACTGCTGACACACTCCAGCCACATGAGGTCTAGTATTGTCTTGCATTAGGAGGAACCCAGGGCCAACCACACCAGCATATGGTCTCACATGGGGTCTGAGGATCTCATCTCGTTACCTAATGGCAGTCAGGGTACCTCTGGCGAACACATGGAGGGCTGTGCGGCCCCCCAAAGAAATGCCACCCCAGACCATTACTGACCCACTGCCAAATGGTCATGCTGGAGGATGTTGCAGGCAGCAGAACGTTCTCCTTGGCGTCTCCAGACTCTGTCACGTCTGTCACATGTGCTCAGTGAGAACCTGCTTTCATTTGTGAAGAGCACAGGGCGCCAGTGGTGAATTTGCCAATCTTGGTGTTCTCTGGCAAATGCCAAACGTCCTGCACGGTGTTGGGCTGTTAGCACAACCCCCACCTGTGGACGTCGGGCCCTCATACCACCCTCATGGAGTCTGTTTCTGATCGTTTGAGTAGACACATGCACATTTGTGGCTTGCTGGAGGTCATTTTGCAGGGCTCTGGCAGTGCTCCTCCAGTTCCTCCTTGCACAAAGGCAGAGGTAGCGGTCCTGCTGCTGGGTTGTTGCCCTCCTACGGCCTCCTCCACATCTCCTGATGTACTGGCCTGTCTCCTGGTAACGCCTCCATGCTCTGAACACTACGCTGACAGACACAGCAAACCTTCTTGCCACAGCTCGCATGGATGTGCCATCCTGGATGAGCTGCACTACCTGAGCCACTTGTGTGGGTTGTAGGGAGGTCATACAGGCACGTGGAGGCCACACACACTACTGAGCCTCATTTTGACTTGTTTTAAGGACATTACATCAAAGTTGGATCAGCATGTAGTGTGTTTTTCCACTTTAATTTTGAGGGTGACTCCAAATCCAGACCACCATGGGTTAATAAATTTGATTTCCATTGATAATTTTTGTGTGATTTTGTTGTCAGCACATTCAACTATGTAAAGAACAAAGTATTTAATAAGAATATTTCATTCATTCAGATCTAGGATGTGTTATTTTAGTGTTCCCTTTATTTTTTTGAGCAGTTGTAATTACTCAGTGCTTAGTACTACAGAGTGTGCATCTGGGTTTTATGTGTAAATAGTGCAATATTAAACTTTAATTTATCCCTCATTCCCAAACTACAGCACCTCCCAAAAAACAACAACTTTCAGTTCTTCTGGAACCTTCATCCCTCCATCTAATCTCTGCCTCAGCTTTATTTCCATTCTTCTTTTTGCTGACATATGATAATTATCTTTTTCATTCTGTTTATATTGTAATATTTAAATGTGTGCAAATATCACAGTTCTCTTCATCACAAGGGCAATTAAATAATAGGATTTTAATACCTACCGGTAAATCCTTTTCTCCTAGTCCGTAGAGGATGCTGGGGACTCCAAAAGGACCATGGGTTATAGACGGGATCCGCAGGAGACATGGGCACACTATAAGACTTTGAATGGGTGTGAACTGGCTCCTCCCTCTATGCCCCTCCTCCAGACCTCAGTTATAGGAACTGTGCCCAGGGAGACGGACATTTTGAGGAAAAGGATTTTTGTTAAACTAAGGGCGAGATACATACCAGCTCACACCACAACACACCGTACAACTGGCTTACCAGGAATACCAGATAACAGTATGAACTAAAGACAGCAACAAGCTGAATATAACCGATACACAACCTTCGTGTAACCGAAAACAACAACTATCAATACAACTGCAAGTAACAGTCCGCACTGGGATGGGCGCCCAGCATCCTCTACGGACTAGGAGAAAAGGATTTACCGGTAGGTATTAAAATCCTATTTTCTCTTACGTCCTAGAGGATGCTGGGGACTCCAAAAGGACCATGGGGTCTATACCAAAGCTTCAGACCGGGCGGGAGAGTGCAGACGACTCTGCAGCTCCGATTGAGCAAACATGAGGTCCTCATCAGCCAGGGTATCAAACTTGTAGAACTTAGCAAAAGTGTTTGAACCCGACCACGTAGCGGCTCGTCAAAGTTGAAGTGCCGAGACCCCTCGGGCAGCCGCCTTCCTGGTAGAATGGGCCTTCACTGACTACGGCAACGGCAATCCAGCCGTAGAATGAGCATGCTGAATCGTATTACAAATCAAGCGTGCAATAGTCTGCTTGGAAACAGGATTTCCAATCTTGTTGGAAGCATATAGGACAAACAGAGCCTCTGTTTTCCTAACACGAGCCGTTCTGGTGACATACATTTTCAAAGCTCTTACGACATCGAGAGATTTGGCACCGCCACGGCATCCGTAGCCACAGGCACCACAATAGGTTGATTTATGTGAAACGAAGAAACCACCTTCGGCAGAAATTGTTGACGAGTCCTCAATTCCGCTCTATCCACATGGAAAATCAAATATGGGCTCTTGTGAGACAAAGCCGCCAATTCCGACACCCGTCTGGCGGATGCCAAGGCCAAAAGCATGACCACTTTCCAAGTGAGAAATTTCAACTCAACCTTTCGCAAAGATTCAAACCAGTGAGACATAAGAAATTGTAACACCACGTCCAGATCCCACGGTGCAACGGGTGGCACAAACGGAGGATGGATATGCAGCACTCCCTTCACAAAAGTTGGAACCTCTGGAAGGGTGGACAATTCTTTTTGAAAGAAAATAGATAAGGCCGAAATCTGCACTTTAATGGAACCCAATTTCAGGCCTGCATCCACGCCTGCCTGCAAAAAATGTAGGAAACGACCCAGCTGAAACTCCTCTGTAGGAGCTTTCTTGGCTTCACACCACGACACATATTTTCTCCAAATACGGTGATAATGCTTCGCCGTGACCTCCTTTCTAGCCTTAAGGAGAGTGGGGATGACTTCCCCGGGAATACCCTTTCGAGCTAGGATTTGGCGTTCAACCTCCACGCCGTCAAACGCAGCCGCTGTAAGTCTTGAAATACGCATGGCCCCTGCAGTAACAGATCCTCTCTGAGAGTAAGCTGCCAAGGATCTTCTATGAGCAATTCCTGAAGATCCGGATACCAGGCCCTCCGTGGCCAATCTGGAACGACGAGTACTGCTGGAACCCTTGTTCCCTCCACTTCCTCTCATTCCCTCCACTTCCTCTCATTCCAAAAGTATGCAATTTTGAGTGCTTCAGCTGCTAGCTGGCTTATAAATATTTGCCAGTAGAATTGTTACAATGTACTGAGCTGAGTATGCTTGTAATTTGTTACTGTTTCCTAGTACTCATATGTTGCCAGTTGTGCTTGTTACAATGTATCACGTGTCACTGGAGCCTGAGACTCACTGATTGTTATTCATCTGTAACTCTTCTGTGATACAAACATTGTAATATTCACATATATTTCAATAGCTGGTATTATTCTAGTGTGCAGTAACACATAAAGCACATTACAGCTATCAGTAGTGATATTTTATTATATCGTATTGTATGTGTTCCATCCAAAATTATTATGGCATACACAGTACACTCATTTACTGTTGGTAATTAACCTAGAGTCCAGACAGGCTCTGCTGGGTAGATATTATATAAAATCCAGTCAGGCTCTGTTGGATCAGTCTAATACCCATAGGCTCATATGAGTGTTCTTTCCCCTGTATTAGTGGGTATATGTGTAATACCCCAAGGTTTATATATGTTTAATGGTAAAAGTTATAAATTCATATAGCATATGGTAAGGAAAACTAAAATAACAAATGTTTATGAATGTAGATCGCTCACAGAGGGAAATATAAAATACTCTTGAGCTACATGTTCTTCCCCAGGGCAGGGGATATGGAAGGAACAACTGTATTAAAAATGCAGGGGATAGCGATTCCCAGCACGGCAGACCAGTAAACTGAGCCACAGACAGAGAAGCTCGGGTTGAGCAGTGTCCCTGGATAGGGGAGGAATGCCCAGCATCGCGAGGAGAAGGTGCACGCATGGACCGCTCGTGGGCATGGGGCGGTTGGAGCCCGTGGCGACGGCTGGCGATATAAAAGAGAGAGAGCTGCGCAGTTGGCGTGTGGTGACTGACCGGAGCCTGAGACGGACGGAGACGCGGCGGTGACAGCGGCGGCTGTGAGCTCTTGATCTCCACAACAGTGGCAGGGAGCTCCGGATTTCCACAGAGACGCTAATTAGGAGGCGGGGGGGGGGGGGAAAGTCGGATTGGCTGTCCCAGCCGGAGGTGTGACCAGCCTGCCCCAAGGGGTAGCTCCATCACAAGGGTGCCACCCGATCACCAAATTAGGTGAGGGGAAGAACGGACCGCCTCTGATTTACATTAACCAAGAGGTGAACAGACCTGTACAGTTAGAGCTGCTGGAAATAAGGTATGGACACAGATTTATGCTAACTCTACACCACAAAGCCGTCAGAACAGACACACAGCTGACACAGGCAGACTTGTAGAAGTGGCAGTCTAAAGTGACACCTAGGATTTACAAGTTATAGTGAGACTCTAGGTTTATTGCCAGCCTGAGACCGGTTATAACTGTGTACAACAGCAATCAGCATATATTAAAGACTGTGTACATTTAACCGAACTGCTCCGTCCCCGGCTACTAGTAACGAAGAGTACATGGAAATGCAGCACTTCAGTTAAGCGGCTAGCGGAAAGTTACTCTAGCTCAGCCAGCTATTCCCCAGATAACGGAATGCACTTATTGTCTGTCACCCTCACCGCACAGAATCGTGAATAGAGAAGGTACACCTGTTAATTAACCGAAATCCAGACCCACTGTCACCACAGGGCCTCACCTAGTACAGTATATTTGAGTACAGCTGGATATTACACCATATGACAGGATAGAGAGGACTTCGCCAGTGTTCAGATGGTTTAATACTCCATAGGAAGTTACAGACCGGAGCATACCCAGTTAAAGTAATCCACGGTCCCGTCAGTATATTACAGGGAGTTCAGTGATCAGGACAGGAAGATACTTAAAATTGCGCTAACAAACCCGGGTTTGCACCATTCAAGTATTTAACATTGCAGCGCCATCTCCTATAATTAAAGTACCGCTTAAGTTCAGGGATCCAGCTTATAACCTATAACTTCAATCTCCTAATTCTGGAACTAAAACGCTAACTAGGTTGCAAGGGACCACCTCTTAGGTGAACTAGACTACTGTTCCTGTTATCACCAAAGTAGACTCTATATCGTAAATGTTTCCTTTATTGTTTTGTCCAATATTGTATGTAGTAATTTTATGAGATGATATGCGCATATATTACTAAATAGAACTATTCACTAAGTCTTATTTATATGTTGAAATGTAGCCTAGGGAAACCGTATCTTTCTCCTAACTGAACTCTAGGTACTCTTTTCTTGAAAAAGAGATCATCTACCCGGAGCAGTAAAATAAACATTTCGCTAAATACGGAGATTCCCTTCATAACTACTGATAAGTGATTGGATTTGTGTCTAGAATTGTCTTTGCAATCTGGCTTAAGTGCCTTTTCTGACTTAAATAAATTCTTAAACTTTGATTTACCATAACTACAAATGCATGGAATTTATTAAGGATACAATCCAACCAAACACCTATTCGAGTATTACATATATAACACCAATGATCTCTCCACTATCCGCTGATACTATCAACATGTGTGCCTTCCAAACCATTCACAATATTGTAAAGCTCAGTCTCTCTCATAGGTGGAATCAGCTATTAACAATCATATATATTCTTTTACATTCATATATTTAGTACACACACACACGTGGACACGCTGTGCCCAAGACGCGTGTTTCACTGCGCTAAAGCAGCTTCGTCAGGGAGCAAGTTCACGAGCGTCTCCCGAAGACGAATATAAAACAGCATAGGCATGCGCAGCACATTTTATTAGGGGGTGCACCGATGGAGGGGCGTGTCTAGCACCATCTATTGACGTCAACGCAATATAAAATATCCACCCTTGTACCAATCCTAATTAAGCAGATACATTGTCAGATGTTGTGGTGTGCACCAAACAAACACCCCTGATGGCACTAACTGCAATTACAGTGCTCTTCCTCAGCCTAGTCTGGCTCCCCCTCTCTTTCCCCTGCAAGCTTCAGCAGCTTACTTACAAGTCAGTCACTCACTGACACTGACAGTCGCAGACTAGTACTACTGCTGCTGGAAAAACGAGTGATGTGTCAATGCTGCTGCCGACCGCCGGTCAGTATTGAATTTGTCTTCCTAAGAGGAACCCTGGCTGCATGCTGCTCCTCATCAGTGGCTGGCGTTGGCATAGCATAGAAGGAGAGAGGTGAGCGTGTGGCGGGTATGACAGGTGGGCGTGCGAGCAGCATGATGTAATCACATCACATCACGCTGTTTTTGTACATGGAGGTGGAGCCGGGAGTTTGAAAGCCGGTGGCAGTGGCACCCTTGATTAACCCAGGTGTCTGGTCAGTAATGCAGTCCTGACAGGGTGCAGCGCAGAGGGGACAGTAATCAGCCTGCTCGGCTATCGCTGCATCAGGCATGTGAGATCAGGGTGCCAGACATTAGGGGGTGCCTGTGCGCACCAGGAACCCCCCCTGCGCACACCTATGTAAAACAGATCTGTGTCATCCAATCAGCAGCCTGTTTGCAGTCACATGGGTCCGCGAGCCTATCGTTGCTTCATCGGTACCTAGTGCGTCACCGATGACCACGAACCAATGGGGTTTGGTTTTTGGGCCCACGTGACGCCGCTGCCCAATCGCGGCTTCATTGTACCAGTCAGGAAGTGTCCTGTACGGTACCTTCAGGGAAGGGGATTGTATTGTCGCTATGCCTCTGTCTCTGTATACATCAATAAGGCTATTTGGTAATCGGAATCATACTCCAGTATAACATTAGCTGTTTATGATTTCATGAGTCTTTGCCACCTTGTTGATTATTATTACACATCAGTAGTCGTATCATATACATCTCAATACTTGCATTACTATCTCCCACCCAATGAAAGTCTAAATGCATACATGTTCCTGGGTTCCCTCCTTCTTTTGAGGCTCCCTCCTGCATACAATGTAAATCATATTTCTATTCTGGCGATATACAGGAGTAATATAATATATTTATTGTATTCAGATAATGCTATAATCACCAACATATAGCTTATCAATATGAATATCATTTATATGAACAATATTAATGCTAAGAGATGTATAAATATGTATAGATGGTATTCTATTAAGATTACTGAGTACAGTATGCCAGTATATTCTGATTACTGATAAATTACATATCATACCATTCGGCATCTAATTACACTTATCTCCTGTATGAAAATATAAATATATATCCGATGGGCAGTTCTATATATTTTATGAGCCAGCTGGTATTACATTATAAGAGATAGATATGGTTTCTAAGTTTACTCCAGTCTTTGATGGGTTAAATGTCATATGTTCCAGCGTCTAGTGGTATATAAGCAGGTAAGTCTCTGTAGAATAAATGTGCTTCATACATAGGTAAATAAATGTTTGTTAAGTATTAAAGCTAATGATCAAGTATATTATCATAATAATCTTTGTTTTAGTAAACATTATGTCACTAATTGAGACTTGTATTGTCAATAAATATATAAACTAACAGTGACAAAAAATGTGTATCTACATCCATAATTCATCGACATATAGTGACTATTATTACAGATAGTGAGAAAGGGACTAATGTACATCCATTGAGAAAGAATAACGAGATAATGACCATCCCCAGCAAGGCGATGGAAGTGTGACTCCCCTGAAGTGAATGTGTGTCTAAATACTGAGTGTAGAAAAAAAAAAAAGGGGGGGGGGGGGTGTTGTCAATAAAGTTTTGTTAAAGGTGAGAGTGAAAGCATGTCAGTACAGCACACACAACAAAGAGAAATAACGTGAAAAAACAAAGTGCAATTTAGGACAATAAAACATTATTGACTGTAAGTGGATTTTTCGTGAATATTGTATAAGTAATACTGAACACAGGAAAGAGTGATTGTACATGAATGCATATTGTAGAAAATACTCAAGTCTCATATAGTAGGACTCCCTCCATTCTGCCATCTTATGACTGGAAAACATTTGACATGAGCTATCTTAATTCAGAAATGAAGTATAACTGTTGGACTCATTCATACCCATTGGGTATATACTATTCAGTAGAAAAATCATCTTTGTTTCGAACTTTAATAGCTCTTGATCAAGATCCCCTCCTCTGATGCCCAATTGTATATGTCTGATCCCAAAGGCTTTAAGTCCTATTGGGTCTCCATTGTAATGATTTAGCAAGACACTTTTTCTCTACTGCCCAGGAATCGTCGTCTGACGCTGCACCGAGGAGCCTGAGCCAGCAGAGATGGTAAGTATAATTCTTTCTTTCTTTCTTTCTTTCTTTCTTTCTTTCTTTCTTTCTTTCTTTCTTTTTCTTTCCTACAAAAAAGGGGGACAGTGTGCCGCAATGTGTAAAAATGGGGAATCTGCCTGCCACAATGTGTAAAAATGGGGAATCTGCCTGCCACAATGTGTAAAAATGGGGAATCTGCCTGCCACAATGTGTAAAAGTGGGGAATCTGCCTGCCGCAATGTGTAAAAATAGGGAATCTGCCGCAATGTGTAAAAATGGGGAATCTGCCTGCCGCAATGTGTAAAAGTGGGGAATCTGCCTGCCGCAATGTGTAAAAATGGGGAATCTGCTTGCCGCAATGTGTAAAAAGGGGAATCTGCCTGCCGTAATGTGTAACAAGGGCACGCTGTATCCGTAATGTGTAAAAAGGGGGAATCTGCCTGCCGTAATGTGTAACAAGGGCACGCTGTCTGCCGTAATGTGTAACAAGGGCACGCTGTCTGCCATTATGTGTAAAAAGGGCACGCTGTCTGCCGTTATGTGTAAAAAGGGGACGCTGTCTGCCGTTATGTTTAACAAGGGCACGCTGTCTGCCGTTATGTGTAAAAAGTGTACGCTGTCTGTCGCTATGTTTAACAAGGGCACGCTGTCTGCCGTTATGTTTAACAAGGGCACGCTGTCTGCCGTTATGTGTAAAAAGTGTACACTGTCTGCCGCAATGTGTAACAAGGGCACGCTGTCTGCCGTTATGTGTAAAAAGTGTACGCTGTCTGCCGCTATGTGTAACAAGGGCACGCTGTCTTCCGTTATGTGTAAAAAGTGTACGCTGTCTGCCGCTATGTGTAACAAGGGCACGCTGTCTGCCGTTATGTGTAAAAAGTGTACGCTGTCTGTCGCTATGTTTAACAAGGGCACGCTGTCTGCCGTTATGTTTAACAAGGGCACGCTGTCTGCCGTTATGTGTAAAAAGTGTACACTGTCTGCCGCAATGTGTAACAAGGGCACGCTGTCTGCCGTTATGTGTAAAAAGTGTACGCTGTCTGCCGCTATGTGTAACAAGGGCACGCTGTCTGCAGTTATGTGTAAAAAGGGGACGCTGTCTGCCGTTATGTGTAAAAGTGCACGCTGTCTGCCGTTATGTGTAAAAAGAGGAATCTGTCCGCCGTAAGGTGTAAAAGGGTCTCTACCTGGTGTAGTGGTGCTACTGTGTGGCGTAATTTGAAGAATGGAGACTACTGTGCACCGTTTTATGAATTGGTATTATTTTGTGGCCACACCCCTTCCCCACGAAGCCACGCCACTATGTATTTTTGCGCGCGCCTACGGCGCGCACTGCCCCTGTTTTGCATGCAGGGGTGGGTCTCCGATGCCGTTTCTTGCACACAGTGCTAAAATGTCTAGTTACGGCACTGTTGCTAGGTATCCATTTCTCTGGCCCTGAGCAGGTCCTCCTCACCAGATCCTCTCCAGGGGTGAGGGGGTGGACTTGGATGGGATGTGTGTGTGTGTGTGTGTGTGGGGGGGGCGCAAAGCATTTTGTCGCACCTGGGCCCACCGCTCGCTAGTTCCGCCACTGCCACTAATACAGGGGAAAGAACACTCATATGAGCCTATGGGTATTAGACTGATCCAACAGAGCCTGACTGGATTTTATATAATATCTACCCAGCAGAGCCTGTCTGGACTCTAGGTTAATTACCAACAGTAAATGAGTGTACTGTGTATGCCATAATAATTTTGGATGGAACACATACAATACGATATAATAAAATATCACTACTGATAGCTGTAATGTGCTTTATGTGTTACTGCACACTAGAATAATACCAGCTATTGAAATATATGTGAATATTACAATGTTTGTATCACAGAAGAGTTACAGATGAATAACAATCAGTGAGACGGGAGCAGTCTCAGGCTCCAGTGACACGTGATACACTGTAACAAGCACAACTTGCAACATATGAGTACTAGGAAACAGTAACAAATTACAAGCATACTCAGCTCAGTACATTGTAACAATTCTACTGGCAACATTTATAAGCCAGCTAGCAGCTGAAGCACTCAAAATTGCATAAGCTATCAGTAAGATAGTGTAGCCAAATATACATGCTATAATAAAGTCAGTATCTGATCTGTACGTAATGCTCTAATCCATTTACTATAATCTCATTATTAGACTAATTAAATTCATCTCTCTATACACGATTGTGCTATATTTAATACGCAGAGATCTTATTGTTCAGTCATAAAATTCAAATTAAACTCTCTTCATCTACATTAGTGGAAGGGCATATGGTGCCATCAAATGAATGATTCTATCTATATTACTAACCACTGAATCTATATTTTTACTACCATACATATATAAAATAGGATTATTATATCCTTATATGGTAGTTTAATCACACTGTAAGACAAATAAGGATCATCTCCTTTAACAGTGTGAGTAACGTAAATTATGTTTTGGTATGTGTAAAATCACTCTTTAGTAAAATTGATTTGAATTATCTGCACTAGAAAGAAACCGTGCTGATAAATAGCCTGCTTTCTAATAAAACTGGGGCTGGTATACCCCTAACGAAAGCTATATATATTTTTGACATCTCCAGCCTGACTAAATATTGGCTAAATACCGATACAAATGTGGACGGTGGGATTCGAATAACAGAAATTGCTATATTTCATAAAAACAACTTTACCCATCAGCTTTAATCGAGGAAACATCACTCTGATTTAGGATTATAATCTCTATCTACTACTATATAAAAATAGGACTATTATATCCTTATATAGTAGTATAATCACACTGTAAGACAAATAAGGATTATTTCCTTTAACAGTGTGAGTAATGTAAGTGATGTCCTGATATATGCAAATTTACTTTCTAGTGAAATTAAACATATTTTAAAAGAGATTCAGTGGGGGATAGACCATTTGAGACAAAATAATAAACCAAAATCATTTATACTGGCAAGACTTATGCCCACACAGCTATCTGATAGGATCTTATATTCAAACACACACGTGGACACACTTTTTAAATTTCATCTCTTTAATACACATATGTCAGTTTGTCATTTTTTAACTCTATGTTTCACTGTAGTCTGGATCAATCATTCATAATACAATTTTCATTTAATGAATATCGAATAAAGGTTATATTTTAATAAAAACCCTAGTTAGTGCGTCAACATTACAGATTCTTCTGTTTCTTTTCTTCTCCAAATCTGAATGTATGCATACTGTAGTTGACAGCACCCACTAAAGACATAGGACATTACCTAATAATTGGAAAAGAGGGGTCTTACTCAATGGACATGTAGTGATGAATTCCACACATCCATAATAATTTTGATACTATACTGAGTGTGCAGATACCAAGCTTGTGAGTTGTCGGAATCAACTGAGACTTTGGCAAATTTAGAATCCAACCATGATGTTGCAGAACCGTCAGGGAGAGTTCCACATTTCTTAGCAACTGCTCCTTTGATCTCGCCTTTATCAGGAGATCGTCCAAGTACTGGATAATTGTGACACCCTGCTTGCGCAGGAGTACCATCATTTCCGCCATCAATTTGGTGAAGACCCTCGAGGCCGTGGAAAGACCAAAAGGCAACGTCTGAAATTGGTAATGACAATCCTGCACTGCAAATCTGAGGAAAGCTTGATGTGGAGGATATATTGGGACATGTAAGTAGGCATCTTTTATGTCGACTGACACCATAAAATCCCCCCCTTCTAGACTGGAGATCACTGCTCGAAGAGATTCCATCTTGAACTTGAAAGTTTTCAAATACAGATTGAGAGATTTTAGGTTCAGGATCGGTCTGACCGAGCCGTTCGGTTTTGGTACGACAAAGAGGCTCGAATAAAACCCTTCTCCCCATTGAGACGGGGGTACCGGTACAATGACACTCTGTTGACACAGCTTTTGTATCGCAGCACTCACTACTTCCCTTTCTGGGATAGAAACTGGCAAGGCTGATTTGAAAAATCGGTGGGGGGGCACCTCCTGAAACTCCAGTTTGTACCCTTGGAACACTATGTCTAGAATCTAGGCCCGAGTGAAACCAGACCTGACTGAAGAGTCGGAGATGCGCCCCCACCGCGCCCCAGCATCATGTGGTGGACTTGGCAGAGGCCGGGGAGGACTTTTGGTCCTGGGAGCCTGGCACTGCAGGCGACCTTTTTCCCCTACCTCTACCTTTAGAGGCAAGGAAGGACGACCCTCTTCCTTTTTTGTAATTATTAGGCCGAAAGGACTGCATTTGATAATGGGGTGCCTTTTTCTGTTGTGCTGGAACATAAGGAAGAAAGGATGACTTACCCGCTGTAGCGGTAGGCACCAGGTCAGCGAGGCTGTCACCAAACAAGACACTACCTTTATATGGGAGAGCTTCCATTGCTTTCTTGGAGTCAGCATCAGCATTCCATTGTTGAATCCACAGCGCTCTCCTGGCCGAGACTGCCATGGCATTGGCCATTGATCCCAAGAGGCCAATATCCCTCGCCGCATCCTTTAGGTAAGCTGCAGCATCCCTGATATAACCGAGAGTCAAAAGAATGTTATCCCTATCCAGGGTATCCATGTGATAAGGGGTAATGGTAAGGGGTATATATTTTCCTTCTCTATTCCCCTCCTTTTCTCTGTCTGATTCTATTGCTTGTATTATATAACTATATTTCATATCTTTGAAGCAAATGTATAATTTTAACCCTTTAGTGATTTATAATAGTTCATCACTAATTGTGTACCTTTTATTAACAAACCCGCAGAGGTTGCATCTAGACATATATATCTTTAAATCATTAGGAATATTCTGTTCATAGAAGAATGCACACCAGTCATATAGAATGTAAATCATAAGGATGTATTTCAACAAACAATTGCTACTCATAGAATTCACTTTTATCATTAAACAGTATTGGTCAAATACAATGCAAGTCACCATATAATAGTTTCACAGATTTAAACTATATAAGAAACAGGATGAAATAAGTGTGATAGATGTATGTACTGTACTGTATGTGTATATATATATTTATTACTGGGGAGATATTTCTCAAAGCACTCGGCTAAATCCTTGATTTATTGATATACATTGGAAAAGATGTATATCTTAGAGAAATACCTTAGGGGATTGGTTTTGGTTTATGTATGTGTGTGTGTGGGGGGGGTGGGGGAGGGCAGCATGTGGCTACATGGTCCACAGACCACATGGGACAGACGCTAGACTCCATTTTGGGGAAACTCCCATGATTCCTAAGTCTGTAACATATGGTTCAAAAGGGAATGCCAGCAGCCATTTTAGGTTCGTGTTATGCACACCAGTGCTAACAGGAGTATACCGGTGTATGAACAGAGAGGGATGCGAAGCAAACGAACTCACAGACAGTATAACACAACATACACAGGAGGTGATGGAATAACTAATAAACACAAAGTGAACGGGGAAGCCCAAGGGCTCAGGAATTGGGTGTCTCCCTAGTGTCAGGAATGCTCAGATGGAATAGAGCGGACAATGAAGCGATGTGTAGTGATTTAACATGTGGAGCACCCGAAATGATGTTGCTAAGAGCAACAGAAAAAACCCCAAAGGGTTACCAACGGGTGTGGGAATAAACTCCTTGGTCAGAGATAGAAATATAGACACAAGGAGAGTATCCACAATCCTAACCCCCACTTGCAGGGCACAGGTTCAGCTTACTGCCACTAAACTGACACCTGGACGCCCTGCACAGTGAGGGAGGATTAAGCAAGCAGGTCTGAGAGTACAGCCGCAAACCTGCTGGGTTCACAGAATAGCAAAAGAACCCCAGCAGGTTAAACAACTGACTCCAGTCTTACTGCTAGGTCCGGATTGGCAGAATGAAGTACCGAATCCCAAGGCCTATTCGCAGTAAGCAACAAGTAATTACAAAGTCACACAGTACTAGCTAACTCTCTGGAACTGACTAACAAACAAAGATTCAGCAGCATTTGCCTAGCTTGAGAGGATGGTTTATATAGCAGGTGCTGTCCACGCCCCACTCAGTCCTCACAGACTGTGAGCAAAAAACCAGCGCCGGATTCCCTGCCGTGCACAGAGCCTGTAACCACTACACAGTAAAAACCCGGACCGGAGTATAAGCTGCGCTCAGGTTACTTCGCTAACACTTGCCTCCCGGTTGCCATGGCGACGTGGCAGCACAGAACAGGAGATCCTAACAGTACCCCCGCTCTGACGAGGGGTCAAAGAACCCCTACCACCGGGTTTATCGGGGAACTGCGAGAAGAAAGAGCGTATCAGTCTGGGGGCATGAAGATCACAACTGCGCACCCACGACCGCTCCTCCGGGCCATACCCCTTCCAGTGCACCAAAAATGACAGCCGACCCCGAACCATCTTGGAGTCAAGAACCCTTTCAACCACAAACTCCCTCTGACCCCGTATCAGAAGAGGAGAAGGTCTTCCACTGGAAGAAGGATTACTAACCGCCAGTTTTAAAAGGGAACAATGAAATGTTTTATTGATACCCAATGAACGGGGCAGATCTAACTGAAATGCCACCGGATTGATAACCCTGGTGATCCTATAAGGGCCGATGAACCGGGGGCCTAACTTATGAGATAGCTGTCTCAACTTCAAATTCTTGGTGGACAACCAGAAGAAGTCTCCTAATTTGAAGCTGCAGGGTCTTCTCCGCTTATCAAAAACCCTTTTGGTCACTAATGACACAGACACAAGGGCTTTCTTAACTTTCCCCCAAATACCCCTAAGGGCCGAAACCCCATCGGCCCCACTGTCAACAAAGGCCTCAGTCTTGACAGTTTGACCGAGGATCTCCAAAGTCACCGGAATGAGAAAAGTCTTTTTGGGAAATTCTGACTTCTGGCCTGACAGGATATTTCCCATCACCCTCAGGCTCTGAAGTTTTCCGGCTTTTCTTGGCATGATACTACAACATGACCTTTATTTCCACAGTACAAACACAAACCCTGCTGTCTCCTCCGCGTCTTCTCACGCGAGGAGAGGCGGGTAGCCCCAATCTGCATAGGCTCCTCGGAATATTCCTCAGAGTCTGAGGTTCCCTTGGGAAAAAAGGAAACTGCGGTCTCCCTTTCAAGCCTACGCTCTCTCAGCCGTCTATCCACCCGGATGGATAACTGCATGAGCTGATCTAAGCTATCAGGCGAGGGATATTGTACCAGTTGGTCCTTTATCTGGTCAGAAAGGCCCCTTCGGTACTGGTTTCTCAGGGCTGGGTCATTCCACTGGGTATCATGAGCCAACCTCCGAAACTCCGTACTATAAACCTCAGCTGGCCGTCGCCCTTGCTTAAGGACCGTAATCTGAGCCTCGGCTGAAGCCATCTTGTCAGGGTCATCATACAAAATGCCCAGTGCCGTAAAAAAAGCATCAACACTTTTAAGCGACGGACAGTCAGGCTGCAACCCATATGCCCAGACCTGTGGGTCTCCTTGTAGCAAGGAAATCACCATGCCCACCCGCTGAATCTCCGACCCAGAAGACTGGGGCCTAAGCCTGAAATATAGCTTACAGCTCTCCTTGAAACAAAAGAACTGCGAGCGATCTCCAGAAAAACGATCCGGGAGACTTACTTTCGGCTCCTTAACCCCTAAACTTGCCGCTGCTGCTGCGGGAGCTCCGCTAGCGGCCTGCGGGGTGTTCATTTTAATGGACATCTCATTAAATTGTCGAGTCAGGACCTGCACCTGATCGACCACCTGTTGCAAAGTATTTTGAGGGTATGCTCCATATTCCCACAAAATTTCAACAGGAGTAAGGCTGCTGAATATGTTATGCACACCAGTGCTAACAGGAGTATACCGGTGTATGAACAGAGAGGGATGCGAAGCAAACGAACTCACAGACAGTATAACACAACATACACAGGAGGTGATGGAATAACTAATAAACACAAAGTGAACGGGGAAGCCCAAGGGCTCAGGAATTGGGTGTCTCCCTAGTGTCAGGAATGCTCAGATGGAATAGAGCGGACAATGAAGCGAGATGTAGTGATTTAATATGTGGAGCACCCGAAATGATGTTGCTAAGAGCAACAGAAAAAACCCCAAAGGGTTACCAACGGGTGTGGGAATAAACTCCTTGGTCAGAGATAGAAATACAGACACAAGGAGAGTATCCACAATCCTAACCCCCACTTGCAGGGCACAGGTTCAGCTTACTGCCACTAAACTGACACCTGGACGCCCTGCACAGTGAGGGAGGATTAAGCAAGCAGGTCTGAGAGTACAGCCGCAAACCTGCTGGGTTCACAGAATAGCAAAAGAACCCCAGCAGGTTAAACAACTGACTTCAGTCTTACTGCTAGGTCCGGATTGGCAGAATGAAGTACCGAATCCCAAGGCCTATTCGCAGTAAGCAACAAGTAATTACAAAGTCACACAGTACTAGCTAACTCTCTGGATCTGACTAACAAACAAAGATTCAGCAGCATTTGCCTAGCCTGAGAGGATGGTTTATATAGCAGGTGCTGTCCACGCCCCACTCAGACCTCACAGACTGTGAGCAAAAAACCAGCGCCGGATTCCCTGCCATGCACAGAGCCTGTAACCACTACACAGTAAAAACCCGGACCGGAGTATAAGCTGCGCTCAGGTTACTTCGCTAACACTTGCCTCCCGGTTGCCAAGGCGACGTGGCAGCACAGAACAGGAGATCCTAACAGTTCGCAGATATTCAAACACATGGCATTCTTTGTTAGGCCATAGTCACATAGCAGAAACCATAAGACTCCACTATATTCCAAAATGTATAAGCTTCAACATAATGCATATGTGCTGATTTTACAATTCCAAGCCATCTAATTACATTTCACAATTCCAAGCCAACACAGTATCTCAATAACCAGAGCATACTGTATGCTGGCTATGCTATATAATGTAGCCTGTAATTATATGCCAATCCCGGTCTGTACCTTTGGAATAAATGCATCCTACATTATGCTAACTTTTCAGCCTTCCAAAATCAGATCACCAAGTAACCACAAATATCAGCATGCCATTGCTACAAGCACATGACTACAGTAACAAAAGGAAGTATGTGTTGACTTCTATACTTCAGCAAGATGCACCATACAAAACCACTACAATCTGTTATAAATCACCATCCACAAATGTATACCAGGAATGCTATGCTACAGATTGTCTACTGTTCCAATTCATTACAGATTTTATAGAGTATTATCACAATCACATAATTGCATAAGTACCATTAACCTTAAAGTCAAATGTATTTCCAAATTAACTATTCTATGCCAATCGTTTCACAACTACTTTACCACAAACACATATTTAACTATTCTATGTTATTTATCTATGAGATATTGAGAGTATGATACTCAGCTTTCCAGGGGAATGACTCCCAAGCTTCCCAGGCGTATCAGGGTCCATGCTTCTGAGGGCTAGGTAGATTCTGAGTGAGTGAGCTCTGATTTCAAGTGTTCAGGTATATTCAACCTGTGGGTGTGTCTTTCACAGCATGTGGGCTAGCTGTATCAGTGAGCTGAGCTGGCCATGTGCTGGGATTGTCTATTCAGATGCTAGCTTGCCAAGACTACAGTGTAGAGATGTTAATTAGGCTTCAGGTTACAGAAGCCAATATTATCAATTCATTCTTTGTATAATAATATATGTCCCTAAAATGTATATAATGGAGTTACTCTGTAACACCATGTCAGATGCCAAATTATCCGCCCACTTAGCAATAGCTCTACTCACCCATGCCGACGCCACGGCAGGTCTGAGGAGTGCACCCGTAGTGACATAAATGGCCTTTAATGTCGTTTCCTGCTTACGATCCGCAGGGTCCTTGAGGGCAGCAGTATCGGGAGACGGAAGCGCCACCTTCTTTGACAGCCGTGACAGAGCCTTGTCCACATTGGGAGATGACTCCCACTTTTCCCTGCCGTCAGAGGGGAAAGGATATGCCATAAAAATTCTCTTGGGAATCTGCCACCTTTTATCAGGAGATTCCCAAGCCTTTTCACAAAGAGCATTCAGTTCATGAGAGGGGGGAAACGTCACCTCAGGCTTCTTTCCCTTATACAAACAAACCCTTGTATCAGGAACAACAGGTACTTCAGAAATATGTAAAACATCTTTAATAGCCACAATCATGTACTGAATACTCTTAACCAATTTTGGATGTAAACTGGCCTCACTATAGTCGACACTGGAGTCAGAGTCCGTGTCAGTATCCGTATCAGCTATTTGGGTAAATTAACGCTTTTGTGACCCTGAGGGGGCCTGTACCTGAGACAAGGCGTCCTCCATGGATTTTCTCCACGTTTGTGTCTGAGAATCAGATTTATCCAGCCTTTTAGACAATAACGCCACATTTGCATTTAATCAGCAGTCGGCGGTGCCGACAGAGTCACTCCAAAATCCTTCTCGGCAGCCCAGCAACCTCCTCCGGGGAGGAGCACTCAGCCTCAGACATGTCGACACACCGTACCGACGCGCACACACACACACACTGGCTATAGGGGACAGACCCACAGGGAAGCCTGTTAGAGAACACAGAGGGAGTTTACCAGCTCACACCCCAGCAGCTATTTCAGTACTGAGAAATAATATCAGATGTCTGTGCTGTTATAATAGCACCAAATTACTGTGCCCCCTGCGCCCTGCACCCTGTAAGTGCCGTTGGAAGTATGTGTGGGAGCTTGGCGCGCAGCGCGACCACTGCGCTGTACCTCGTTACTGAAGTCTTCTGCCATCACTGAAGTCTTCTGTTCTTCTATATACTCACCCGGCATCTTTCTTCTGGCTTCTGTGAGGGGGTTGACGGCACGGCTCCGGGAACAAGCAGCTAGGCGCACCAAGTGATTGAACCCTCTGGAGCTAATGGTGTCCAGTAGCCTAAGAAGCAGAGCCTTTAACTCAGAAGAAGTAGGTCTGACTTCTCTCCCCTCACTCCCACGAAGCAGGGAGCCTGTAGCCAGCAGGTCTCCCTGAAAATAAAAAACCTAACATAAAGTATTTTCAGAGAAACTCAGGAGAGTTCCCCTAGTGTGTGTCCAGTCTCTCTGGTCACATAATCTAACTGGGGTCTGGAGGAGGGGCATAGAGGGAGGAGCCAGTTCACACCCATTCAAAGTCTTATAGTGTGCCCATGTCTCCTGCGAATCCCGTCTATACCCCATGGTCCTTTTGGAGTCCCCAGCATCCTCTAGGACGTAAGAGAAATAAACAATAAACAATCAGCAGTGAAAATAAAGGCTGTGTACTGAAGTACAAAATACACATAGTAACATAATCTATCTATATATATAAAAATGGATCTATGTGTGTATGTATATGTGTATGTATGTATGTATGTTCCAGCATAACTCTGGAATGCCTGGAGCAATTTATACCAAACTAGATACACATATGACTTACCCCCACAGTATTTTTTCCCAGATTGTAAGACACCCCTAGGGGTGCTGTTGGGAAGGGGGTGATATGTAAAAATCCATAGTTTTTGGGGTCGCTGAGATGAATAGTGACACTCCCGATGCCGTTTAAGTCCAAGTTTAGCCCCCATCAGCATGGGGGAGGGGGAAGGGGTGAAAAATGACATGTCCAAAATGGCCGACATTAGTGTCAAATCAATTGTTTTCGGGGTCGCTAAGCTGATCGTATTTTGAAAATTGATCTGTTCCTTAGACTGTCTGTTAACATATAGGCTATGGATCTTCAGGCTAATTCTTTTAGGGGTTGGATAGTGAACTTAAACTTGAAGATGACCGTAATGAAAATAGTCGTATTGCATTAAGATTTCCATGCAGGCGATCTACGGGCATAAAAAGGGGTTGACGGGCTGTGGCTTGGCCAGGAAGGAGAGTGGTCACGTTGTGGTGGAGCTCCTGAGACCTCATCAAATTGTCTCCCCACTCCTACCATTGCCCTTACCTCGGAAACGGGTCCTCTTCTCTCACTACATCACCGGCTGCTCCCTCCGGCGGTGTTCGTGGAGTCGGGAGGTCCCTCCGGTGGTCTCTGCGGGTTGCGGCCTGCCACGGTGGGGGAAGCCAAAACCTACATTTCCGGAGCTGCACAGCAAGCTGAAACATATGGGCTGGTGGAGGTAAGTGGCCCCTGCACCCATGTCCCAAATATTATCTCCCCCCTGCTTCTGGGACAGTATCAGGAAGACCTAAACTGGAGATCCTAGGTCTCCTCTATCTCAGGAGCCTTGTGGTGGCCATTTTGGAGGTTGGCAGCCAGCACTACCTATGTGCTGAGAAGCTAGTAGTTCAACTCTCTGAGGTATCTCACTGTGCCTTACTACTGAACAATATAAAGCATAATTTAGGGGATTATCTGGAGCTCTAGCCCCCTTTGACGGGGCCCCTTATTTTTATATACGTGCAAGGTGCAAGTTGCTGGATTTTTCAAAGATTATACAACCTGTGATACAGATACCTAGAAAAGGGAACAAACAACTGAATAGCAATTCCCTACAGGAACGCCAGTTTGGGACTATTTCTCATGGTTTCTAATACTATCCTAAATCTTATTAAACAAGATCCTAAAAGTGCTGTGACTTATATGGCTCTAGAGCTCCCTCATATGGTGCATACTCGCAAATGGATTTATTGTTTTCAATAACTGTCCATAAGCTTTCCTACAAGACACCTTGAATACTAGATCATCAGCTGCAGCTGCTTCACCTCCGTCCTATGGCACTGCTCCCGCCATGAACATGATTTAGCCATACCACGCAGAGGGGATTATGTAGTGTATTATGTAGTGTACTACCTTGAATGCGTTCAGCCATTTCTCCCATACCATTACTGCACATCTGATACTATTCCCGATTGTCCCGACACATGATGAAGCAACGTAACTTCCGGAAAAACACAAGATCCTCACCCAAACCCTTGCATATTCACTCACGCGTTTCACTCTTTAGTTAAGACTCCTGTCAGTGACCAATGTCCACTTACACCTGTGACCCCACCGGCAGCAGGTGCCCAGATGGAAGGTGATGCTGCCAAGGAACAGCAACAACCCAGTCCAATGAAACATTCTGGGGCTGACTCCACTGACATGGCTGCCATACTGACACAATTGCGTTCTCTTCCGACTCGCCATGATATCTAACAAGATTTGCAGTCAATGGAGAAACGAATCCAAGACTCTATCCAGTCCAGAATTTCGGCCATACAAACAGACTTAACACAGATAGGAGATAGAGTTTAAATGCTGGAAGAACGTACAGAAGGTATTGAATCCAAAATTGCTGATCTACATGACCTGATATCGTGTCACTCCCATTCTCTTACAGACGCTACACGCAGACTCACATATATGGATGATAGGGGATGTAGAAACAATCCTCCTGTATCAAAGGCCTCCCAGAGGACATTCCGCCCCAAGTCATCATAGATGCTTTAACAAAGATATTCAATGAGCTATTGGGTGCCTCTGTAGACTCACAGATCCTATTTGACAGGGCTCATCGGGCTCTCCGCCCGAAAGGCCCCCGTTCAGAGCGTCCCCGCGACGTCATCTGTCAGTTACACTGTTTTTATGGAAAAGAAATACTACGAAGATCCAGACAAGTATCAACCATAGACTTTAATGGCCACCAGGTTCAGATTTTCCAAAACCTATCATGGCACACTCTGCAACAGAGACGTCTCCTGAAACCTCTCACAGATGTTCCCCGGAAACAGGAGATTAAATTGCGGTGGGGCTTCCCATTAAGCATCCAGGTGACACATGAGGGAATCCGGACCACATTACAGGAATATGAAGATGTTCCTCAATTCTGTAAAACTCTTGGTCTACCGGTGATCAATTTACCAAATTGGCTAGATCCCCTTACACCTCCCTCTTCAGCCCAACCACAGAGAGAGGCCTGGAAAAAAGCAGGCAACTCCCGAAGATGTCCAAGAGCCAACCAGACCGGGTTGTCACGTGAGGACACTTGACTTGACTAAGCTGTCTTTTGAATACATATCATCCTCCGAGTGAGACATATAGGAGGTTAAATGTTTAATAGTGTGTTTGTTTTTCTCTTCCTTGATGGTTTGACCACCACATGGAAATCTGTTGGCCCCAACTACAACCATACCCTTATATCTGCTGAAATGGCTGTTCGAATATACAGTAGTTCAATTTCATTTATCAATGATCTTAAGATGTTACATAGTGAGGCCACACTCACTACTCCCCTCATACTCCTACTCTGCTGTAAATTTCCATGACTGTAGGCCATTTATATAGATGCCCATGGCTCTAAATGCAGGGTCTTACTGTTTCGCATTGACACTGTTGCTATTTTTGCTATACTGCTACTCATACGATGACATAACAGGTTGGATTGTTTGTTTACTTTGTCTGATATACCCGCTAAACTATGTTCAGACCTACATTTGCTTATTTTTGTTTCCCTTCTGTGTTTTCCTAGTCTTCCGTTCCCGCACTTTATCCATGCAGGTACCAACGACGATGCCAACAGCAATAAACCCAACATGGGACAGGAGCTATACCAATATACAGATGACACTCACATTATACTATAATGGCGAAGTTGAAAGTCTGGTCTAATAATGTAAAGGGTTTAAACGTACCTGAGAAGAGATCGCATCTATTACATACACTACACACAGAGAGAGCAGAAGTGGTATTTCTACAAGAAACACACTTTAAGAAAGGGGTATCACCGGGTCTTAGCTCCCGTCATTTCCCTGTAGGCTTTTTTAATAACTATTCAGGAGCAAAAGCGAGAGAGACTGCTATCTTATTTGCCAAACACCTTATGCTCAGTGACCTAACAGAAAGATCGATAGGAGATGGCAGAGGGTTGATGATTAAAGCCACCATAGATCAACAGGTGCTTACATTTGTTAATCTTTACTTCCCTAACCAAAACCAGATACATTTCTTCAGACGTAGTCTGGAATCCATCGAGGATTGCATAGAGGGTGTCTTGATAGTGGGTGGGGATTTTAATTGGACACTAGAACCAGCAATTGACTCCTCAGTTGGAACATCTAGGACCTCGCTGAAACAAGCTAGACAATTTAGATCGATCTCACACGACTTTCAGTTGGTGGATTCTTGGTGTCTCCTCCACCCAGCAGACAGGGACTATACCCCCACAATTCATATTCTCACATTGACTATCTCTGTGTGAGTCACAGACACTTAGATCTGTTACTGGGTGCTACCATTGGCCAAATAGTAGGCTCAGACCATTCCTCTATCACACTCATGCTCCAAAGTTCACCTCCGACACAGTGGCAATCGCGGTTTAATGAGCAACTCCTTCGGGATCCCAACTGCCGAGCCCAACTAGAGACAGCCCCGGGAATCTCATTACCCGGGGCTATGCACGTAAGGGCTTTACCGCTGGCTGTCCTCAGATTCTCTGTCCTGTATAAGACTCCTATGCCTCTGGTTCACCGCCGCTCGCTCCGTCTGATACAAACGACTTCCAGCTATATTCTCATACAAAAAGTGACCAAATCCACCTTCTACCGACTATTACAGCCATAGGGTCCTCCCCCTCTGGCAGGAGGCCGGGACCAGACAGTTTTCCAATAACGTATTATAAGGCATTTTAAGAGAAACTTGTCCCACTGCTTCTGCGGGCCTGAAATGCAGTCTCGTCGGAGAACCCTTTCTCTAGCCAATCTCTTGGAGCTCATATAACGGTGTTACCAAAGGAGGGCAAAGACACATTGCTCCCGTCTAGCTACAGACCCATCTCATTATTAAACGTAGACATCAAGCTAAATGCCAAACTTCTAGCTGTCTGGGCCTGCTCCTGCCGCTCCTGCCGGGGATTGTTCACCCTGACCAAGTAGGCTTTGTGCCAGTTAGGGTGTTTGACTTAATAGCGCATGCTCAGGCTGTTAAATCATCAATGATGCTTCTCTCCACTGATGCCAAGAAGGCCTTCGACCGCGTAGACTGGACCTTTATGGAGGCAATACTGCGGAAATCGGGTCTCAGCTACATGTTCCTTCAAAAAATACTTGCACTCTATCGAGCTCCAACGGCACAGGTTAGGATTAATGGGACCCTGTCTGATCCAGTATAAAAATATCCAATGGAACACGACAGTGATGTCCACTCTTGCCTGTCAGGAATCCGCATTCTCCATTGCATCACTTCCAGTGAAAAGGCGTCTCCTGGCTTCAGTCCTCTGTTTTCAGAGTATTCCCTGTGAATTGGACCTGTGGAACTACAGGTCCCAGCAGTTCCAGTCTTCAGTCTTCTGCAGCCCACAGCTCACTGTTCTCCACCTAACCAGTTCTATCTTTTGGTAACCACTGGTTTCAGCCAGCAGCCTGGAGTACACAGTGCTTCTAGCTAAACAGCATTAACTCCCGGTGCACTACTGATCCCAGCCAGCAACCAGCAGTGCATTGCATTAACTGTCTATAGAATTATTCTCCCGGTTAATCACCAGCTCCAGTTAACACTCAGCTGATCCCGGCATCCAATCCAGCGCTGTGTTTCCCAGCCAGGGCCCTGTGACCAATCACTGCAGAGCAAGGGGTATAAGTTCCTGTCCGCGGCTCACTCACATCACCTTGGACAATGAGTCACATATGGTGTGTCTAGTTCTCCTGGTTCCCGTGTTCCTGTCGCCAGTGATTCCTCCGTTGTTGTTCCCGTGTTCCTGTCTCCAGTTATTCACCGTGGTTACTCTCATAATTCATCACTCTGCAATTCTCCTGTTTACTGTGGACTTCAAACCACAGCTACAAGCTCATCAGCAGTAAGAGACTCTCTTCAGGTGTTCATTCCATTTCCTTACCTGTGCACTTTGTTATCAGTATATCAACCTGTGCATCTCAGCAGTAATACCAACTAATTGCATTGAGACTGTCTCCTGCTTGGGCCTAGTGAGGCCATAAGGACTTATGCCAGTGGTTTCCAAAGTTTTTTGAATCACGGCGCCCTAGAATATCAGAATATTTTCACGGCACCCCTAAGCCAAAAATTTCTTAATCAGAAATTTAGAAAGAAATGTGACATTAAGTAGATCGCGTTTATATGTCATCCTTAGGGTCAGTTGTGTGGTGAGGGACAAGATTTGCTTCTGTTTGGCCACATATTTTATGACTGGCAGCCACCAGCACTGGTTTTGCCTATTATATTGACCATGAATAATTTGAATTGGTCCTGGACCACCAACCCAGGGCACCCCTGCAAGTTTCCCAAGGCACCCCAGGGAGTCACGGCACACAGTTTGGGAACCTCTGACTTATGCTATATAGAGACTGTGTATTTTCAAATGGGTGTGGTTCGTTTTATCGACCGTATCTAGGTCGACCACTATAGGTCGACAGTCACTAGGTCGACATGGATGGAAGGTCGACAGGGTTTCTAGGTCGACATGTGCTAGGTCGACAGGCCTAAAGGTCGACATGAGGATTTTTTTTTTGGGTGTCGTTTTCTTCGTAAAGTGACTGGGATCCCGAAGCATCACTCGCCATGCTTCGGGCATGGTGCCTTCGCTCCGCTACCGCTTCGCTCGGCACACTTTACTGTTCCAATCGTAGTCCACGTGGATCGTTAAGTATGAAAAAATCCAAAAAAAAATAAAAAATGTAAAAAACTCATGTCGACCTTTAGACCTGTCGACCTAGCACATGTCGACCTAGAAACCCTGTCGACCTTCCATCCATGTCGACCTAGTGACTGTCGACCTATAGTGGTCGACCTAAACATTGTCGACCTAGACACTGTCGATCTTCAGACCGGATCCCTTTTCAAATAATACCGGAGTTCTGCCTTTTCCATCTGCATTTCAGTTTTCATTTCATTTCATATTGTGTTATACAGAGACTGTGTGTTTCTAAATAATACCGGAGTTCTGCTTTTCAATCCATCTGCATTCAGTTATCCGTTCATTTTATATTACACAGAGACTGTGCTTTCAAGTATTACCGGAGTTTTGTTTATTCATCTGCATTTATCCAATTAAGTTATTTCATATTTTGTTGCAAGAGACTTTCAGTTACTTTTGGTTTCAGTTATCAATCATTGTTTGCTACATTGCCGGTCTTCAGTTATTATTCATTATTATACCATCTGCTTTGTTACCTCTGTGCTAATCATACTTGCCTACTCTCCCGGAATGGCCGGGAGGCTCCCGAAAATCGGATGACCCTCCCAGCCCTCCGGAAAAGCAGGCAAGTCTCCCGATTTGCGTGGTCCCCCTGCCCGTCCGCCCACTTAGTGTGTAAAGTGGGCGGTCCGGGCAGTTGATGACGCGATTCTTGCTGAATTGCGTCATCATAGCCACGCCCCCTGGAGTGTAATGCAAGTGATCGCGGCATTACAGAGTGGGAGGCGTGGCTTAAAGGAGGTGTCATCGTGACTCCGCCTCTGGTCCACCCCCTCATCCAGGTCACAGCCTCCCCTGCCCGCCCTCTGTGCCGACCTGGCTGCTCTCTCCCGCAGAGAGCAGCCAGAATGTAGGTAAGCATGGTGCTAATAAACATCAGCGCATATGCGCAGGACTTTCATATTGCCTCCACGCTTTGTACATTGCACCAACACTGACCCACTAGTGCCCCCTCCGGGGACAGACAAAACCTGAGACCTGACATTGCCCCTGCTCTTTGTCCTGGGCATGGAAGCCTTAGCACAGTTGATCAGACAGAATCCCACCATTACGGGCCTGCAGGTAGGAGATGTAGATCACCGCTTAGCCCTATTCGCTGATGACTTACTCACAATCATGACAAACCCAATGACCTCACTCCCGAATCTTATGAAAGAATTTGATCAAAATCAATTTTGCCAAATCCACGGCCCTAAATATATCCCCCTCTGCAGGGGAAACATCAGCCCTAAAAGCCTCCTTCCCATTTGAGTGGCACCTATCACCTAGGAGTACTAATTCCCTCTTCCCTCCAGCGAACAACCACCATCAATCATGACCCCTTACTGCAAAAGATAAAGCAGGAGATGGCACAGTGGCTCACACAGAGATTTTCATGGCTTGGCCGCTTGAACATATTTAAAATGAATGTATTGTCCAGATTGTTGTATATCTTCCAGACAATTCCCTTCAAACTTCCCCATCGTTTCTTGATAGATACTCATAAAGCAATCAGCCACTTTGTCTCGGGGGGGGGGGGGGGGATTGATTTGGTCTTGATTTTGCCGACTGATCGCACAGTATACCGGCGCCGGAATCCCGACAGCCAGCATACCAACACTTTTTCTCCCTCTTGGGGGTCCACGACCCCCTGGAGGGAGAATAGATAGCGTCATGCCCGCAGCGTGGCGAGCGCAGAGAGCCCGCAAGGGGCTCATTTGCGCTCACCCAGCTGTCGGTATGCTGCCGGCGGTCGGGATTCCGGCGCTGGTATGCTGGCCACCGGGAGTCCAGCCGCCGGCATACCCTACTACACCCGTCTAGAAATAAATCACAAAGGGGCCAACAATTACCCTTGATTTCGGCCTACTACCAGGCCTCAATACTTTATAGAATTCTTGACTGGACACACCCAGAATCAAATAGGAAACAGTGGGTAACACTTAAATCTTACTCGACACAAAAGAACCTCAGATACATTCAATGGTTCCCTAAAATTGAGAAAATTGCACACCCCACAGTGGGCCCTACTCTAGATGTATGGAAATCGATCAGGTCTAAATATGACATTTCAACCAATAAGTCCCCTCTCATGCCCATCATAGGTAACCCTACATTGGAAAAATAAAGGAATAGATAGGGCATATCAGATCTGTAATCGAGGCACAATTAGATCCTTCTCGGATCTATGAAAATCGGAAAATATACCCCCCAAAGACTTCTGGTTCTACCTTCCAGTCACAGGGAAAGGCACTAAATCTCAATAGGGAACTCGCTCCTTTTGAGAAACTATGAACACAGCATTTGGCCCCTACACACGTAATCTCAAAGGCTTATAAAATTATCCTGGGTGGTACATTTCCTGATACCCCCTCTTTTTGCACAGCTTGGGATACAAATCGACTGGAAGAAACAATGGCACTCATTCCGAGTTGATTGCACGTAGCAACTTTTTGCTGCTCGTGCGATCAACTTGGCGCCGCCTATGGAGAAGTGTATTTTAGCATAGCAGGGCTGCGATCGCTTGTGCAGCCCTGCTATGTTAAAAATGTTTCCTGCAAAACAAGACCAGGGTCAGACCTACGTACCCTGTGCAACGGATCCAGCGATGAAGGTCCCGGGATTGACGCCAGACATCCGCCCTCCAAACACCTGGACACGCCTGCGTTCAGATCTCCACGGCCGGAAAACGGTGAGTATCCGCCCTGGAATACCTCCCCGTTGTCTATCTTCTTGCGATCGTGCTAGCGATCACTTTCTTCTCTCTTCTGGTTGTTGCCCGGCAACGGCTGTCACCGGGCAACGATGCTCGTGTGCATTGCGGGCGCCACACATGCGCAGTTTCCGACCCGTTCGCACCGCAGCGAAGAACCGTTGCGTGCAAACGGGTCGGAATGACCCCCAATATGCTATGATAACATAACGTTCCACTAGCTTGGAAGTCAGTGAAACTCAGTACAAGCTATTAACAAGGTGGTATAGATGGCCCACTTTACTCTATAGATGCTATCCATCTGTATCGCCTCTGTGTTGGAGATGTGGAGGGGAAAGAGGCACACTAATACATATCTGGTGGGATTGCTCCCTCATAACCCCATTCTGGCGCGAAGTTATAAAACTGACATCCAAAATAGTGGGGTATGATGTACCCAGCAGACCTGACTTCTGGCTGCTTTCACATTCTAATATCCCTACGACTAGATATAAAAAAAACTCACTACTCAGACACTTAAGCAACGCAGCAAGAGCGGTGATACCAGTGCACTGGTGCTCAGCAGTAGCTCCTATGATTTGGGAATGGTGTCAAAGGACAGATTTCTACATGCATATGGAGGGCAGCTACTACACTGCACTAGAAAAATACTCCACATATACATTGACCTGGTATCCGTGGCTTGAATTTAAGACCACACAAGACTATACTGCACTAACCCCAACAAACCGTACTTAAAGATAGCCCCCCACCCCCCGAGAATTGCACAAAATCGCACATGCTCCGACATACAAACTGACTTACCTGTGCCCTGACCCTCGTCTTACCCTTCCTTCTCTCCCACCTCTTATTGGGGGTCATACCGAGTTGATCGTAGCTGTGCTAAATTTAGCACAGCTACAATCGTAAACTCAGACATGCGGGGGGACGCCCAGCACAGGGCTAGCCAGCCCCGCATGTCTGTGTCGGCCCCCCCGCACAAATACAAAAGCATCGCACAGCGGCGATGCCTTTGTATTTGAGGAGTAACTCCCAGCGTAGCTCCTGCGGGTAGCCGGGAGTTACTCGTCGCTCACGCAGCCGCCGCGGCCCGCCCCCGAATGGTCTGGCCACGCCTCTGTCTCAGAGGCGATCGCTGGGCACCGACGACTGCCATGCGCCGGCACACTGCGGCGCTGCAACAAACTGCAGCGAGCGATCGGGTCGGAATGACCCCCTATATTTGGTTTAGTACTGTGATTGTTTTCTATTCTTGTAATGTACACAGAAATTTGCTTGTTATACACTTGATGTATGTGAGACAAATAGTCATATTGTTTAATACCTTGTTCTTGAGATGTACAAATATTTGTGCTTTTGTCTTTTCTTTTTTCTGCAGAAAAATTGAAAATAAAGAATCTTTATAAAAATAAATAAAAGGGATTGACATAATGTCGTCATTACTAATGCGTGGCTTGGGTTGCGTGAACAATAACGCCCAAACGGACAAGATCGGATCAAAATTTGAATTGCACCCCCAGGGTGTAGGATGTAATAAACTATAAAAATGGTCCTATCACTTTTTACCGTATCTGCTACGGGTGCTCCTTGGGTAACGCCAAGAACCATGGATTAATATTTACCTACATGAAGACGTCTCAAATTTACATCTCTATAGATTTACCAACCCGTGAAAATCACAAACTCCCGTGCAAAGAACGGGTAAAACGCTAGTTCTTTATTAAAAAAAATTTAAAAATAATAACCGTAAGCAAGTAAAGGAAAACGAAGAAATACAAGGCAGGAAGTAGGAAGCGAAAGAGAGGGGAATGTTAAAAAAGGGATAAGCCGCCATGGAATAAAAAAATAGAAAAAAAAAATCTGCAGTCCACGAATGTAGAGGAGAAGAAGGGACTTAACCAAATTACTTAGGGACTTAGATCACATATCTTGTGGCATCACAGACAAGTGCTATAGTCAGCCGAGGACTTATATTCCAACCAAGGGAACCAGGTACTTGCAAAATCAGAAGGTTTCACACATGATTATTATTGGTAGTTATTTATTGCTTTAGTAATGGGCCCAGTAAAGTTTACAATTTATATTCCCTACCACATGCACAGGGTTTGGTCCGAAATATCAATAGTCACTGCAACGGTGGCCAGTCCTCTCTCCATGCATAATTAAAGGAAAGTGAGCGATTGCCTCCCGCCCACCGGTTCTGACACTAGCACACCCCCCCCCCCGTGCTGTGCATAGCCGCTTCGCATGCGAAAGTAGATTGTATTTTTTTATATTTTGAACAGAGGGGTCTGGTCACGCCTCCCCTCTTTGGCCACACCTCCTCTCATTACCGGGGCCCGGCAAAGCTGACTGCATCCCTGCGTGTAGGGCATAATATTGTGCAAGAGGCATTACTGCATGGGGAATAACATGGTATAACGGGCACTATTGTGTCGGTGTAAGGTAGTCTTTTCATGCAAGACACCACGCCCCCTGCACTGAGACCACATCCCTTTTTGGGTGCACAGAAATATTTTATTTTTGCAATGTTTATGGGGGAGGTGCATTTGTTAGTCTTTGCACTGGGAGCCAAATTGTCCAGAAACAGCCCTGCAGATACAGCAAGTCCCACAGTTTACTGGATAGCTCGAGATTCAGTAGTGAGTTGTCACACCCCCCGCACCAAGCCACTCCTCCCTGCATTCGGCACTAATGCCAAAATGATCTGTATTCATAGGCCGTGATCCCTAGAGATGGGCCCCCTAAGCTGATATAGATACACCCGTCAGCTAATCACCAGGCCGGGCAGCAAAGTTGTAAGCAGACCATCAAAGGCCACTTCATCGCCACGTGGCCTGGTGCATTGCACCGTCTACACTGCCCAGGGAGGTGCGGTGACTTCAATGGCTGGGGAGGCACTGACTAGTATCAGAGACAGAATTGTACACACATAAATGATTTGATGTTGAGTTTTGACTATAAAAATGATTAGAACAATACAAAGATGATATAAATAATACAAAGATGATCTTTCTAAGTTATAAATATCTTCTTTGACTTATTCCAATCGTTTTTTATAGTCAAAACTCTGGAGTATACTGGGGTATGACAGGTGACTGTGTCACGATCCTGGTAATTAGTCACCACTTCTTACCGTCTAAGTGCCTCCTGAGACTGGTCCAGCGTTCCAAGCCTGGATTCCACCTGCGCTGTCTGCGTACAGCGCGCTGTACAACATCGCCTCAGTCTCCCTCCTGTGATCCCGGCAGCGCTGTCATGGCAACTACACAGCAAGTTTCTCCTGTCACAATGAATGGCGTCTCCTGCCCTCCGCGGCCTCCGCCGCTGCCATTACTACATATTCCCACATGTTAAGTTCAAACAGACTTTCCCTCCAGAATCAAACTTGGGCGCAGCCATGTTTGGATTCATCACATGATACCTTACAGCCTATCCACTGTGCTCTGGACTCTGCCTGATTGCTCAGCCAATACCTGCTTCCCAGTTGGTATAAATATCCTGCATCCAGGCTGCCTAATTGTCGGAGCTTTGGTTGTTTATCCTAGTGATACATGGCTCTCCTGGTTGTGGATGTTCTAGCTTGTGCTTCCAGGTATTCCAGCTCCTGTGACCTTGCTCCACTTAAAGAGACCCCCGCACCAGTTTCCATCCTGCAGTGCTGCCAGACTCCTGCAGTGTTCCTACATTGCATCCTGTGATCTGCAGTGATCTATCACCGGCTTCCAGCTTTCAGCGTTGTTCCAGTATCGCTTCCAGCTTCCAGCAGTGTTCCAGTATCACTCTCTCATTGCTTACCAACATTGCTTTCCGTGATCTACAGTAACTTCATCACCGGCTTCCAGCTTCCAGCGTTGTTCCAGTCTCGCTTCCAGCGGTGTTCCTGAGTCACTTCCAGCTCTCAGCGGTGTCCTGTATTACTCTCCATCTCCTGCGGTGTTCCAGCATTGATCCGCTTATCATCTACCACAAATCATCGAATCACAGTTCACCATCGATACTCACCATCAGACTCTATTTACAACGGTGAGTTCAATACACCTTCTGTCTGCTCCGGTTCCATCTGGGATCCCCAGCAGTTTTTCTAAGTTCCCTTCTACTTCTCTGCATCTGTACCAACTCCAGCTGCCAGAGTGTCATCGGCTGGACAATACCAGCTCGTTCCCTCATACAGTGGTTAGCTGTGGCCAATGGACTTACCATCTCTGGGTCTTGCAAGGACTTTGTCTCATATCATCCAGCATAGCCACAGTACTCGCTTACCACTGTGCTCCTAGGAAATGTACTGCTGTCTAATCTGCACAAGTTATTGTTGAAAGTTATCTGAACTGCCAAGGTGTCTAAACTGTGTGTTCAATAAACAGACTTTGTTTTTTATACTTCGTTGTTGTGGTCACGCCTTCGGGCAATGGTGCTTAACCTTCTGCATGTCCAAGAACCCTATTCAACCTCCACGGTTCACATACACATCAGCCCCTATGTCTGAGGCTTCCCTAGGTCAGCCTCAGCCTCAGCCCTCAGTTGTGACAGACTGCATGTCACTGGCACCGCCGGTAGTTCTGCCCCATTGTTATGGTCATAAATGAGAAGTGTCATTTTGTAACCATAAAAATGTTGCCCTTCCACTTTTGGCTTCCAGGTCACATGTCCTGTCTACCCCACCCTATGTATGCCAATTATCCTCATGAGAGATTACAGAAAAGTAAAGTAAGATGCCATTTTTTAGACAGTACACAGTTATCTGTTGTACTTTGTCAGGACTGCCTGCAGGAGTCACTGCTGTCCATTAGCTGTAAAATCTACTCTTACCATATAGGTATATGAATAACCTGCAACCCCATGCTAAAAAAGTGTGATAATTGGATCATAGCTGCTGACTGTCCCCTGGTGGTAGTAGGTACGGGGCTCCTAGTGAGAAAATAGAGTAATATTGTTCTCTACAGTGGAACTACAGGTCACAGCAAGCATGCCCCGCAAGTCTGCACTCGGAGAACCATAAGTGCCAGCATGCCTGGCACCTATACCTCCACTGTAAAAATTGTTTTGTTTTTATAAGACAGTACTCACGCACCAAATGTGTTAAGCCTGTATTACACAATTCCACTCACACACACTTCATACTTACCTACCCCTTGGAGGTGGTTGGACTCCTTGTCCAGGTGTAAGTCTACTCAAAACAGAAAGACGCAGCTTCCCGAGTTCACAGACATGCTGTACTGTAGATAAGTACAGTCATTGCCATTTCTATCATGGCTGCAATGTGTGCGGTGCACTCGGGCCTCTGGATCCAGGGGACCCACACACCGCACACCCATATTGTGTTAATACTCACCTTTCTGGAGTCCCACGTCGGGTGCTGCAAAAAGTCACTCCCAAAATGGTCGACGCACATGCGCAATGGATAGTCTCCGGACCATGGCGAGCTCCATGTTTCCAGAAACCTGCTCATGCACAGAAGACTCCGGCACAGTGCCAGAGCCTACGGCGCCGCGGACATGAGGGGGCCCACTCTGAGTCTGCACAGAGGCCCCCTCCTCTCTTAAAATGCCCCTGTGTACAGGACAGCGACCTGAATGATACTTCCCTGCCATATAGTGATGATGGCTAAGAGTCAGATATCAGCCAATCAATGGACGCTGCTATAGAAACCATCTACTGATTGTAAACTGTCAGTGCATTGCTCAAATAAAGTCAGCACAAAAGCAATGAATATATTTCCCCGTATTTATGGTGGTACGCAACTCGAGATGCGACTACATCTACCGTACGTCTGCACCAGAGGCGGAACTACCGCCAGTGCAAACAGTGCGTTGCACTGGGGCCCGCCTCTGTCCAGGGGCCCAAAGCATGTAATGAGTAAAACTGACTCATTACATGCCGCTGTGCGCTGCGGCAACCGCTGCCCGCAGCGCACAGCCGCCCGGAGAGAGGAGAGGAGCAGCGGTACGGGGGGAAAGGAGGAGGAGGGAGGTGGAGGACGGAGCCGCAGCAGTGCTTTGTTACTGGTGGAGGCGCTGTTGCTGCTGCCCCTCTGCTTCACTATAGGCTGTCTTCCGAGAACAGCCTATAGTGAAGCAGAGGGGCAGCAGCAGCAGCGCCTCCACCAATAACACAGCGCTGCTGCGGCTCCCTCCTCCACCTCCCTCCTTCTCCTTCTCTACTGCCCGGGAATCGTCAAGTAGCACCGAGGAGCCTTAGCCAGCGGAGAGGGTAAGTAGAATTCTTTCTTTCTTTCTTTCTTTCTTTCTTTCTTTCTTTCTTTCTTTCTTTCTTTCTTTCTTTCTTTCTTCTGCCTGACGCAATGTGTAAAAATGGGGGACTGCCTGACGCAATGTGTAAAAATGGGGGACTGCCTGCCGCAATGTGTAAAAAGGGGGAATCTGCCTGCCGCAATGTGTAAAAAGGGGGAATCTGCCTGCCGCAATGTGTAAAAAGGGGGAATCTGCTTGCCGCAATGTGTAAAAAGGGGGACGCTGTCTGCCGTTATGTGTAAAAAGTGTACGCTGTCTGCCGCTATGTTTAACAAGGGCACGCTGTCTGCCGTTATGTGTAAAAAAGTGTACGCTGTCTGCCGTTATGTGTAAAAAGTGCACGCTGTCTGCCGTAATGTGTAAAAAGGGGGACGCTGTCTGCCGTAATGTGTAAAAAGGGGGACGCTGTCTGCCGTAATGTGTAAAAAGGGGACGCTGTCTGCCGTAATGTGTAAAAAGAGGAATCTGTCCGCTGTAAGGTGTAAAAGGGTCTCTACCTGGTGTAGTGGTGCTACTGTGCGGCGTAATTTGAATAATGGAGACTACTGTGCACCGATTTATGAATTGGTTTTATTTTGTGGCCACACCCCTTCCCCACGAAGCCACGCCACTATGTATTTTTGCGCGCGCCTACGACGCGCACTGCCCCTGTTTTGCATGCAGGGGTGGGGCTCCAATGCCGTTTCTTGCACACAGTGCTAAAATGTCTAGTTACGGCACTGTTGCTAGATATCCATTTCTCTGCCCCTGAGCAGGTCCTCCTCACCAGATCCTCTCCAGGGGTGAGGGGGTGGACTTGGATGGGATGTGGGGGGGGGGGGGGGGCCAAAGCATTTTGTCGCACCTGGGCCCACCGCTCGCTAGTTCCGCCACTGGTCTGCACCATTGGCTTCCTATCCTCCAGGCTGTGCAAGTAAATATTTTAAAGTTTAAAATGCATAAATACTACCTTCTAGCCTTGTTCAGAGAACATACAGTATGCGACTTGGATATTATAGTACATTAAAGTCTACCTATAGATTATCACTCTTGGCATGGCTAAATGCACCTACTCAGTAATAACACGTGACTGGCAGTAATAATAGAGTATTGGCAGCTGTTCAGTCTTGCCCAGATTTATAAAAAGGCTGTGTAAGATTATGGTAATGGTGCCCATACACTTATGAGATTATCAGTACTAGCCTTCGATTTCGACCACATCTGTGAGAGAAATCGAAGGATTGTATGCACTTTTTAGTACCTTTCGACGCAATGCGCGGGCACGCCGGTATATACATGCTATATATCGCACTGCGATGTGCGATGGGCACCCACCAGGAGCGGCCAGAGACTGCTCCCACTCGGCGGTGACGTGCCCATCACGTGATTACCATGCAATCTATGATTGCATGGTAATCTTTTTGGCAGTTCACGTGCAGCATTGGCCTTGAACTCTTGACGCCAGATGCCGGCGCCGCGCACATAGCGCACACAAGCGCTTTGGAGGCCGCCCGCCCGCACCCGGACCTGCACCTGCTCGCAGCCGGACCTGCACCCGCCCGCACCCGGCAGCAGTACTCCTCCCCCTTCCAGCGCCGCAGGTATTTGGGGGGGGGAGGCATTTATGGATGGCACTGTGTGGGGTCATATCTGCAATGTGGGGGGCATGGCACTGTGGGGTCATATCTGCACTGTGGGGTCATATCTGCACTGTGGGGGCATTTATCTGGCACTGTGGGGGCATTTATCTGGCACTGTGGGGGCATTTATGTACCTGGCACTGTGGGGGCATATCTGGCACTGTGGGGGCATTTATATATCTGGCACTGTGGGGGCATTTATATATCTGGCACTGTGGGGGCATTTATGTATCTGGCACTGTGGGGGCATTTCTGGCACTGTGGGGGCATTTATATATCTGGCACTGTGGGGGCATTTATGTATCTGGCACTGTGGGGGCATTTCTGGCACTGTGGGGGCATATCTGGCACTGTTGGGGCATATCTGGCACTGTGGGGGCATTTCTGTATCTGGCACTGTAGGGGCATTTATGTATCTGGAACTGTGGGGACATATCTGGCACTGTGTGGCCATTTATGTATCTGGCACTGCTGGGGGGCATGTCGTGTTGCTGGCACTGCTGGGGGGCATGTCATGTGTAGCTGGCACGGCTGGGGAGCATATCATGTAGTGTTCCCGCTAGGCGTCTGTGGCTAGGCAATGTGTCTCAGTGCTCTGCCTGGCGCAAAGTGTCTAACGTGCTCTGCCTGGCGCAAAGTGTCTAACGTGCTCTGCCTGGCGCAAAGTGTCTAACGTGCTCTGCCTGGCGCAAAGTGTCTAACGTGCTTTGCCTGGCGCAAAGTGTCTAACGTGCTCTGCCTGGCGCAAAGTGTCTAACGTGCTCTGCCTGGCGCAAAGTGTCTAACGTGCTCTGCCTGGCGCAAAGTGTCTAACGTGCTTTGCCTGGCGCAAAGTGTCTAACGTGCTTTGCCTGGCGCAAAGTGTCTAACGTGCTTTGCCTGGCGCAAAGTGTCTAACGTGCTCTGCCTGGCGCAAAGTGTCTAACGTGCTCTGCCTGGCGCAAAGTGTCTAACGTGCTCTGCCTGGCGCAAAGTGTCTAGGAGGTTCTACCTGGTGCAGTGTGTATTAACTGCACTACTGTGTGATGTAATGCGAATTGCCACTATTATGTGGCCACGCACCTTCCCCACGAAGCAACGCCCATAAATTTTTGCTGCGCACCTTCGGCGCGCACTGTCCATGCTTTACCGTGTAGGTAGATGAGCACCAAACATTACAGTATGTACATCATTTTGCCCTCCTAACTTAAAAATGTGCCCTCCCTGTGATCAGCACCCTGCCCTAAAAAGTGAACACTATCATGTGTAGCTGGCACTGCTGGGGGCATATTGTGTGTAGCTGGAACTGCTGGGGGGCATGTCATGTGTAGCTGGCACTGCTGGGGGGCATGTCATGTGTAGCTGGCACTGCACATTATGTGTATCTGGCACTATACTGGAGACATTATGTGTATCTGACACTATACTGGAGACATTGTGTGTAAGGAACAGGGGGTGTGAAAATATATTTATTTATAGTCTAATAATATGAAGTTATAAGGCCACGCCCACTTTTCCAGAGGCCACACCTACTTTTCCTGGAGCGCACGCATAGGGGTTGGGGGGGGGGGCACTTTTACATGTTCTCACTCAGGGTACTAGTAGGCCTGGAACCGACCCTGCTTAAGTGTTAGTGTTACATAAACAAGAGACATAAGCTACTGTATGTGCTAAGAGTATTACATATGTGGGAAGTAATAATTAGACCTACTTCATATTTATACTTGGAATGTACCTGGCCAAGTTCCATTACTATTACAACTTAAATGGACACTGATACAAACATATATTGTGTATGGGTGTGGATTAAAAGATTACACTGTCTAGTCTAGATAGACAGTCAATAGGTTGACACCAGGCGGTCAATTGGTCGACATGGTCAAAAGGTCGGCAGTTAAATGGACGGCATGGACTTTTTTGAACTAGATTAACCCTCCACCTGATGCTTAACCCTACCTCTAATGCCTAACCTTAATCATCCCCTTTTGCAGTCTAACCCTCCACCATGTGCCTAACCCTAATTCAAACATCTAAACCTAACCCTTAAAATTAATGAAAAACCACATCAACCATTCATCTTTATTGACCTTTTACCCTATCAATCTAAGTCCATGTCTACCATTTAACTGTTGACATTTTGACCACACTGTCGACCTATTGACTGTCGACCATCTGGTTTCGACATATTGACTATCTATCTACTGTCTATCTTCCCTCCGGATACCCATTATGACACAGTACTACCGCACTAGGGCAGAATTTTGCAGAGTTTTCCGAACTTTGCCATTTCAGCTTTAAGGATATTCAAGCTTGAGTCCAGATGGTTAAATCAAATTGAGCTACTAATTAAGTCACCTCTGCTCAAGCATGGATATCCTTAAAATCTGAACTGGAATGACAAAAGAAACTCTGCACTAGGGAAAAATGTATCAGACCTTCTGAAGCCGTGATTCTCAAATCCAGTCCTTGGGACACACTTACACAGTGGCAGAACTACCGCCGGTGCAGCCAGTGCAGTGCCCTGGGGCCCAACACAATGAAAGGGCCCACAGCCGGCAGCATTATCATCTGTAAGTAAGCTGCCTGCAGACTCTGGCAATAAACTTGAAGGAGGAGGCGGTCCTGCTGGAAGAAGGGGAGGAGGGCCCTCCTTGCTGACATGTCCCCAGCTCCACTGATTCCTGTCCGCTTTATCCTGTCACCCGCTCATGGACCCTGAGCAATGTCGTGTGGATGTGATGTAACGTCACGTGATAGCGCTGCTGCCTAATACTTGTCGCCGCGCTGTCACTGGAGAGGAGACCTGCGCTGCTGGAAGATGAGAATGGAGGACAAGCCATGCTGCCAAGACAAAGCAGAACATCAGAAGGTAACATAATTTCCTGGGGACACACACACACAAACAATGATGGAGGGAGCACATTAATGGCTGTACATGGGGGGGGGGCACGGTACTGGGAAAACGGAGGGGGAGTGTGGTGGGGGAACATGCTGTAAATACAGAAGGGAAAACACTACTGGAAACACAAAAGAGCAGGAGCACCTCACTGGCATGATGGACGTAGAGGGTGGGAGACTGATGATGGACACAGAGGGGGAGGCTGATGATGGACACAGAAGGGGGAGGCTGATGATGGCACAGAGGGGGGAGGCTGATGATGGACACAGAGCAGGGAGGCTGATGATGGACACAGAGGGGGGAGGCTGATGATGGACACAGAGGGGAGGCTGAAGATGGACACAGAGGGGAAGGCTGAGGAACACACATGGAGGTAGGGGCTAAGCTATGAGACAACGTAAATGGGGGGGGGGCAGGCTGAGAGATAAAGAGTGAATGGGCGGGCAGCCTGAGAAACACAGAATTAAAGGGGGCAGGCTGAGAATAGGAGGGGGAGATGACGGTGTGGCTGAGAATAGGAGGGGGAGATGACGGTGTGGCTGAGAGATGCAGGGGGGAGATGATGGTGTGGCTGAGAGATGCAGGGGAGAGATGATGATGTGGCTGAGAAGAGCTGAAGGCAGATGGCGGTGTGGCTGAGAGACGCAGACGGGAGAGGACGTGTGACTGAGACTAGCAGGGCGAGATGGTGGTGTGTCTGAGAGACGCAGGGCGGAGGTGACAGTGTGGCTGGGAGACGCAGGGGAGAAGATGATGGTGTGACTGAGACTAGCAGGGGGATATTGCGGTGTGGCTGAGAGATGCAGGGGTATTATGACGGTGTGGCTGAGAGTAGCGGGGGAAGATGACGGTGTGGCTGAGAGTAGCAGGGGGGAGATGATGGTGTGGCTGGGAGATGCAGGGGAGAGGATGATGATGTGGCTGAGAGACGCAAGGGGAAGATGATGATGTGGCTGAGAGACTCAGGGGGTAGAAGGTGACACAGGTGGCAGGAGTCTGGTTGAACCTCTGTTGTATGACATTTTTGTATTGTATGTTTATATTCCTACACAAACAGGCATCTTCCGCACCATGTGAATTCCTACATCACCATAGTGAATACCAACTGGAGGCGCTGTCTGACCAAGGAGGATACATTACTTCAGAAGTTCCCCATTCTGAGAAACCACCATATAGGCAAGGTGCATTTGGAATGGAAAGGAAAGTGACGAGAGATGGGTGCATGTCATGTTGACACGCCCCATTTTCAGTGGCCTTCCACTTGTGGTATGTGGCCACACCCATTTTTGGCGCTTGTCGCACACAGTACCACTGAGAAAAATGTTCTACTTGCACCACTGATGGTATCTGTAAGTAGTAGTCAGTAAGAGGTACTATATATAGAATTTATGGATGGGTGAGAGCCTGAGGTGTATCAGTGCGTGGGTGTAGTATATGGAGAGGTGATCTAAAGATTGAGGCACTGTTGAAATGAAGCCTGCTCTATGTAGGATATTTAATTGTCTATCAGGGTGCAAATATGGCAGCATCCACTCTGGTTTCTACTGTTACTATGCGGATACAGTAACAGTAAAAACCTGAGGGCCCCTCCCCCCAAGTTTTTTTACGTTTTGCATTGAGGTGCCCAAAGTTTATATTTGCACCTGGGCCCACCGTACTCTTGTTCCGCCACTGCACTAACAGTGCATGTTTTCCATATCTCTTTGCTGGAGCACAGTTGTAATCATAACTGATTGACACATTTTAAAAGATCCACAGATAGTTCTAATTATTTCACTTTCGATTCTGTGAGGAAACCTGGAAAACATGCGCCGTTAGTGTGTGCAGAGGACTGGATTTGAGAAGCACTGTTCTAAAGAGTGAAACAATTGCCCTTAGAGGCCAGCCAACTTCTACTTAGCATTTATCAAGTACAGTACGTCCTATAGAATGATAGGTGGAAGCTGATTTGTTGGGGCAACTTCTTCACCTGTCCTGTTGAGAAAGGTTTGACAGATCTCCCAGCACATACTGTACGTTACAAGTGCTGATGTTTGCAGCTGTAATCTCTTGTGTAAATCTGGAAGTCAGCTCTTTATGTTTTTTGGCATTTAAAGTCCTAGAAGTCACCTGAGGAACACATTCCTGTACATGAAAAGACTGTGAGGTATTAATAACAAAACATAGAACAGAAGATCCAAAGAATGAAACTTAATAAAAACAAACATGACGATGATTAGAAACAATGTGACTATTTAGGTAAAGGGTTGAAATGGTTACAGAACTGTCAGCCCGATCTCCGATAGAGAAGCAGCCAATCGTTAATTAGTCACATAGGGAAAGTTATTTCACACTTAGGTCGACAGTTATTAGGTAGTAGACCACTATTGGTCTACATGCATTAGGTCGACATGGTTCAAATGTCGACTTTGACAAAAGGTCGACATGAGTTTTTCCATTTTTTTGCACTTTTTCATACTTTTGCTCACTCAAAAATTTTCATTATTTTTAATGATTGAATTAACTTAAGACTATTTATTGAAAATATATCCATCATGATTTTATTTAAAAAAATATATATCTCTATATATTTAACATCAGTAGAAGTTGGCAGCACTCGGAATAAATTCACGCAAAAAGCAGGTTGAATATCAACGTTTCGATGATTTATTTCATTGTCATGGCAGGACATCGGACTTCATTCAGTAAGGATTGTAGATTCAGCTAGAAAGCAGAATCTGCAATCCCTTCATTTGCATGCTGGGGGCTGTCCATCGCAGAGCAAGGCCGCCCAGCATGCTACCCACCGCCCACCCACTGTGATCACGCTATAATTGCGATCGCACCACAATTAGAGCATGGTCGCAGAAATTGTGGAAGCCTCCAGCCACTGCCATTTTTTTGATCGGAGCGGCTGCGCGTGAAGACACGCAGCAGTCCCAACAATGCCGCCGACATGCCCCCGTTTTCCCGACGTCGCCCTGAAAATGCTCTGCCGCCGCCCCCTGTACGCCTCTGCCAGTCAGTCAGGCAGAGGCGTTCGCAGTTAATTCGGGCCAACCGCAAACACTGCACATGCACGCGCAGAATGGGACTGGCGCCATGCGCACAGGGCTGCCGTCACTTAAATTGTGGTCACATCGCGTTTGAAATGCCACCTGAATTAGGCCCGTCGCACAGCCATTAGAGCCGTTATTGAGACCAGACGCAGCGACCAACCTGCAGCCCGTCACTTTCAACAGCCGGACACAGTCTTGCCTCTCTGATCACAGCCCATATAATCTCAGGGGTGGTAATCGATCATAAAAACTGGGAATCCAAATGGATTTTTAATCTGGAAACACTTTACTCAAAAGGTTTAAAAGAATATTTGGGACTACGCTGCTTCTCTTACGTAATCACATTGCATCCTGAGCAACTTTAGATATTTCTATATATATATCAAGCCACACCCCATTTTTGTGTGCACACCTTTCGGTATAACGTTTGTAGAAGTATGACCTCATATTATAACCCTGTTTTTCGTCATGTTGTACAGTGCCACATACATATAATGCCCCAGTACAGTGCCACATACATATAAAAACACCAAAAAATGGGTGCCTCCACAGTGCCAGATATATATATGCCCCCACAGTGCCAGATACATATATGCCCCCAGTGCCAGATACACATGTCCCTAGTGCCAGATACATATATTCCTCCACAGTGACAGCTATGCCCCCAGTGCCAGATATAAATATCCCCACAGTGCCAGCTATGCCCCCAGTGCCAGATACACATGTCCCCTCAGTGCCTACTATGCCCACAGTGCCAGATATATATGACCCCACAGTGCCAGCTGTGCCCACAGTGCCAGATACACATGTCCCCACAGTGCCTGCTATGCCCCCAGTGCCAGATACACATGTCCCCACAGTGCCAGCTGTGCCCCCAGTGCCAGATACACATGTCCCCAGTGCCTGCTATGCCCCCAGTGCCAGATACACATGTCCCCAGTGCCTGCTATGCCCCCAGTGCCAGATACACATGTCCCCACAATGCCTGCTATGCCCCAAGTGGCAGATACACATGTCCCCAGTGCCTGCTATGCCCCCAGTGCCAGATACACATGTTCCCACAGTGCCTGCTATGCCCACAGTTCCAGATATGCCTCCAGTGCCTGCTATGCCCCAAGTGGCAGATACACATGTCCCCACAGTGCCTGCTATGCCCCCAGTGCCTGCTATGCCCCCAGTGCCAGATACACATGTCCCCAGTGCTCACCAGCCACCCTATCCCGCGCCCCACTCACCGCGCTGCTGCTGCTCACTCTCCGGCGGCGGTGTCTCTCTTCAATTAGGCGCTGGTCCTGATTGGCTGTGGTCCAGCAGCCGATCAGGAGACTTAGCTGCCGGTCCGCGAGGTCTGATTGGCTCTCGGGCCGGCGCCGAATTGAAGCGAGACACCGCCGTCGGAGAGGCGTGCGTGTGTCTGGGGCTGGGGTCAGCGGTGGCCAGGAGCCGACTGAGCCGCATGCGGTGGATGAAAGAGCTGCATGCGGCTCAAGAGCCGTGGGTTGGCCACCGCTGCTCTACATCTATATTGTGTGCACTGTTAATACTCTTTTTATTGATTGGTCGTTGTATACTTCTGTATGTATTCAGCTATGTTTTATTACTGGTATTTGGTTACCATGGTTTCGGGCCATAGGTCTTTAGTGGGCGTCACACTCTGGTTTCCGAACGCCATGGATGCATGTGGGATTGTGGTAGCATAAATGGTGAGTTTCTATGTTTTTATGTCCTGATGGCAATGAAATAAATCATCGAAAAGTTGATATTCAACCTGCTTTCTGCGTGACTCTATTCCGATTGCCGCTGACTTCTGATGCTATTATTGGGCTTCAGGCTGTGAGCACCGAGACTATGGGGGTCATTCAGACCCGATCGCACGCTGCATTTTTTTGCAGCGTACGATCAGGTGTGAACAGCGCATGCGTGCGGTCCGCAAAGAACAGGCGCATCGTTGTCCAGCGACGGGGGTCACCGGACAGTGATGGTTTCTACGACGAAAGCGATCGCAGGGGCGATTGCAAGAAGACAAGCGGAAGGCGTTCCTGGGCGGCAACTCACTGTTTCCTGGGAAAAAAACTAATGCGTGTCCACCCGTTCCCAAGGAGGGTTCCTGACGTCACCAGCGGCCCGGATCGTTGCAGCAGCTGAGTAAGTCCTAGGCTGTGCAGAAAGTTTGTGCAGCTCTCTGCACAGCCGTTCGCACCCTTGCGATGCGCTTACCACCTCATTACCTGGTCGCAGCAGTGCAAAAAAAGCCTGCCTTGCGACCAGATCTGAATTAGGCCCTATACTCATTGATTCATTAGTGTGCTGCCTTTGCTGGATGAATTATATATATATATATACACAGTATATATTTTATATATATATATATATATATATATACACACACTGCTCAAAAAATAAAGGGAACACTAAAATAACACATCCTAGATCTGAATGAATGAAATATTCTTATTAAATACTTTGTTCTTTACATAGTTGATTGTGCTGACAACAAAATCACACAAAAATTATCAATGGAAATCAAATTTATTAACCCATGGAGGTCTGGATTTGGAGTCACCCTCAAAATTAAAGTGGAAAAACACACTACAGGCTGATCCAACTTTGATGTAATGTCCTTAAAACAAGTCAAAATGAGGCTCAGTAGTGTGTGTGGCCTCCACGTGCCTGTATGACTTCCCTACAACCCACACAAGTGGCTCAGGTAGTGCAGCTCATCCAGGATGGAACATCAATGTGAGCTGTGGAAGAAGGTTTGCTGTGTCTGTCAGCGTAGTGTCCAGAGCATGGAGGCGCTACCAGGAGACAGGCCAGTACATCAGGAGACGTGGAGGAGGCCGTAGGAGGGCCTCCACGTGCCTGAATGACCTCCCTACAATGCCTGGGCATGCTCCTGATGAGGTGGCGGATGGTCTCCTGAGGGATCTCCTCCCAGACCTGGACTAAAGCATCCGCCAACTCCTGGACAGTCTGTGGTGCATGTAGCATTGGTGGATGGAGCGAGACATGCTGTCCCAGATGTGCTCAATTGGATTCAGGTCTGGGGAATGGGTGGGCCAGTCCATAGCATCAATGCCTTCGTCTTGCAGGAACTTCTGACACACTCCAGCCACATGAGGTCTAGCATTGTCTTGCATTAGGAGGAACCCAGGGCCAACCGCACCAGCATATGGTCTCACAAGGGATCTGAGGATCTCATCTTGGTACCTAATGTCAGTCAGGCTACCTCTGGCGAGCATATGGAGGGCTGTGCGGCCCCCCAAAGAAATGCCACCCCACACCATTACTGACCCACTGCCAAACCGGTCATGCTGGAGGATGTTGCAGGCAGCAGAACATTCTCCTTGGCGTCTCCAGACTCTGTCACGTCTGTCACATGTGCTCAGTGAGAACCTGCTTTCATCTGTGAAGAGCACAGGGCACCAGTGGCGAATTTGCCAATCTTGGTATTCTCTGGCAAATGCCAAACGTCCTGCACGGCGTTGGGCTGTAAGCACAACCCCCACCTGTGGACGTCGGGCCCTCATACCACCCTCATGGAGTCTGTTTCTGATTGTTTGATTAGACACATGCACATTTGTGGCTTGCTGGAGGTCATTTTGCAGGGCTCTGGCAGTGCTCCTCCTGTTCCTCCTTGCACAAAGACGGAGGAAGCGGTCCTGCTGCTGGGTTGTTGCCCTCCTACGGCCTCCTCCACGTCTCCTGATGTACTGGCCTGTCTCCTGGTAGCGCCTCCATGCTCTGGACACTACGCTGACAGACACAGCAAACCTTCTTACCACAGCTCGCATTGATGTGCCATCCTGGATGAGCTGCACTACCTGAGCCACTTGTGTGGGTTGTAGGGAGGTCATACAGGCACGTGGAGGCCACACACACTACTGAGCCTCATTTTGACTTGTTTTAAGGACATTACATCAAAGTTGGATCAGCCTGTAGTGTGTTTTTCCACTTTAATTTTGAGGGTGACTCCAAATCCAGACCTCCATGGGTTAATAAATTTGATTTCCATTGATAATTTTTGTGTGATTTTGTTGTCAGTACATTCAACTATGAAAAGAACAAAGTATTTAATAAGAATATTTCATTCATTCAGATCTAGGATGTGTTATTTTAGTGCTCCCTTTATTTTTTTGAGCAGTGTATATATATATATATATATATATATATATGTAACACCCCTTTACCTGGGCTTTCTGGGTAATGGTGTGTATTTAAACTCTTCCCGCTTTGCAATGCTTCTCACCTTGTACTTCTTTTGGTATTAGTGCCTCCACCCGAATCTTGACGTGACGTGCTCTTCTGGGAAGTGCTCAATTTTGGAAACACCAGAGGGAGACTCGGGAAACCCTCTGCCCACCACGTGCTTAGACCGACCCCACTACAGGAATATATCACACGGATATGTTGCAAAAGCCACCCTGGCACATTTATTAAATGGTCTGGAATAGCAATTGCTTTTATGCATTTATATACAAGGGACTATAGTAGATCAATAAAAGAGGACATATACTAAAGGCATAGGAACATGTTGGTCAGTAATGCACACACATATCTAAAGGGTGTATAATGCAGTAATAAGAAAAATGAACATAACACATGAATCTGCTTTCTCCTGTCTGTCTGTCCCTTCCTGAACTTCCCTTTTGTATGCAGATAGCACCCTGGCCTTTGCAATCACTAACTGGGTAATGACAACTTAAAACAGCAGTATCACAAGGAATTTCACACATACCACACACAGCATTAGACAATACATCCCCCACTATAGTGCACTGTTATTTCAGAGTTCCTTATCTTCTGCATGCTATAGCTTGATGGAAAAGGTACTTTAACAGGTTCCAATTGGCACTTTCAGCAACGCTGGTACTTGTAGTTCCACAAACTGATTCTTGGTGAAATCTCACACTTTGTTAGCTACTATTTATCAGTCTTTACCGAGAAACATAACACTGTAAACCGTTACTTATCTCACATTCCTCCAAAGTGTGTCCCTCTGCAAACTGTCCTCTCCAGGGGTCAAGAAGGAAGGTTTGAAATGCATTATCCTCTGTAGGCCACTTAACTTCATCAGACTGGGGTTCTCCCTCTCCGTAGGGCTCTTTCTGTACAGTCACGTGGACTTCTTCCCCAGTATTCTCCAGTCATTGTCAGCTGCATCTTAGCTATATGCCAGACATGGATCCTTCTCCCATCTCCTCCTTCACTCCTCTGGACAAAAGCATTCCATTCTGCACTCCCCCCTCCCCATGCCTTGTTTCCCCACCCCCCGACAGCCTCTGCGTGTCTCTCTGTATATCCTCTGAAACCCAAGGCTGTCTGGGAGATGTAGTCTCTATACACAAAATGGCCGGTGTCCAATTTCACATTTGCTGCCTGTCATAAGCGCTGGGCGCTACATACTCCCCCTGTGGGACTGGCGATCCGCTGACAAAGTGATGAGCCTGTTCCACACCCTGAAAAGGAAAATGTGTTAAACCATTCTGTCTGTTTACACATCCACACATACCCTGACAAGCTCCTACGATGACAGGAGTGGGCCCCAAATAAGGCCACGGGTAGACCCAGTGAGGGTGAACCACCCTGGGCACTTCAGTGGCCCTTCCTAACTCATCATAAGTAAATATCATAGGGGCCCTAGTGGTGCGTCTGGGTCGGCTAATAGCTGGAAGGGCTCCCTCATCTCCCTCTGACACCCTTTCTGGTTGCTCAGCCTCTCCCCCAACATCTCTCTCTTCTGGTTGGTCCTGAGCCTGTCCCTCAGGTTCTCTAACTTCCACCGTTACTTCAGGTACGACCTCTTCCAACCTGCACACCTGTTCTCCTCTTGGCTCTCCTGTAGCTCTCTCAGTAGACCTGTGGGGTCTAGTGACTTCATGACTTTGAATGACAGTCTCATTTTCCGTAGTGGGAGGATCATACCCCCATTCATCATCACTGCATTCTGTCTCTTTATAATCTCTAGTTTCCTCTCTCCTTGTAGACCTCAGTCTTCCTGGCTTCCTCCAGGGCACCCTCTCGGTGGTCTCAACAGCTTGCTTGGTCTTGAACCTCACATCTCTGCCAATCGGTAATAGGTGTTGACGGTGATAAGTCTTTATGGGCCCTGTTTGTCCTTCAGGCCTTACACGGTAAACAGGTGCCCCAGACATTTTGTCCACCACTTCATAGGGTTCTTCTCTCCATCGATTTGCCAATTTATGCTTTCCAGGTATTCCCAGGTAACGGAGCAGTACTCTGTCTCCTATCCCCAGTACATTCTCTTTCACTCGACTGTCATATCGAGTCTTGTTTCTTAAACCCGACTTAGTAGAAGCTTCTTGAGCCAACTTGTGAGCATGTCTCAGTTCTTCTCGCAGTCTCTGCACATACTGTAAATGTGTCTCCCCCGAGTGGGAAACCTCCATTATTCCAAAACAAATGTCTACAGGCAGTCGGGCTTCTCTTCCAAACATAAGGAGGTATGGTGAGTATCCAGTTGACTCATTTTTTGTGCAGTTATATGCATGTACTAACTGACTGATGTGCCTACTCCAGTGTGCCTTCCTGGCAGTGCCCAAAGTGCCCATCATGTTGAGAAGAGTTCGATTGAATCTCTCTGGCTGTGGGTCCCCTTGTGGATGGAATGGTGTCGTCCTCGACTTCTGTATCCCGCACAATTCACAGATCTCTTTTATCAGCCGACTCTCAAAATCTCTTCCTTGATCAGAATGGATCCGGGCAGGAAGTCCATAGTGCACAAAGAATTTCTCCCATAGAATCTTGGCAACAGTTGTGGCTCTTTGATCTTTGGCTGGGTAGGCCTGGGCATACCGAGTGAAATGATCTGTCACGACCAGAATATGTGCTGTGTTGCTTTCATCTGGCTCTACAGAAAGGAAATCAATACACACCAGCTCTAGTGGCCCATCACTCGAAATGTTTTTCAATGGTGCAGCTCTTTCGGGCAGTGTTTTACGCAGAATGCAAGTCCCACAATTTCTGCAATATTTTTCAATATCAGCCTCCATCCTTGGCCAATAGAACCGATCAGCAATCAACCCGCTTGTTTTCTCAACACCTAAGTGCCCATGTTGGTCATGTAGGGCATTAAGTACAGAATCACGATGTTTCTTTGGCAGAACCAACTGTCTTCTTACTCTACCATCTCTGCGGGTAGATTCCCTATAAAGGAGGCCTCCTCTGACCATCAGAAATTCTCTTTGCCTGTGCAGTAAGATGGCTTCTTCTGTTTTAAGGGCCTTTGGCCCCAACCTCTCATTGTTCTTTATCATCCAATAGACCGCTCCTAGGGACAGATCTTCTAGCTGATCACTTTTCAGCTGTTTCCTACTGATCCTCTGCAGATCACCCAGTTCAAACTGACTCAGCCAGCAATAATGTTTGGGCAGTGCCGCTTCTGAAACTCCCAATGCAGTGACACATTCTCTCACAGGCGGCACCACCACTCTTCCTTCATGGCACATACCTCTTACTTCTGGAGCAGGCACTTCAACCCACTCTTCTTCAGGTGATTCAACATGTCTTCCAGCCAACCTGGACAAAGCATCAGCATCAATGTTTCCTTTGCCAGGTCGGTACTTAAGCGTGAAGTCATACACAGCCAAAGCTGCCAGCCATCGATGTCCTGTGGCATCCAACTTTGCTGTAGTCTGGATGTATGTCAACGGATTGTTGTCAGTATGGACTTCAAATGTAGCACCATACAAATAATCATGCAGACGGTCGACAATGGCCCATTTTAATGCCAAGAATTCCAGCTTGTGCACAGGGTAATTCTTTTCGCTGGGTGATAGGCCTCGGCTAACATAGTGCACAGGCCTCATCTGGCCTTCTTGTTCTTGGTAAAGTACTCCTCCGAGTCCATCAAAAGATGCATCTACATGAAGAATGTATGGAAGGTCAGGGTTTGCATAGGCGAGCACTGGAGACTGGGTAAGGCCCTCCTTCAACTTCTTGAATGCAGTTTCACACTCTTCTGTCCATCTTTCCCCAAATAGGTCATTAACACGGAGAAAGTGTTTATTTTCTTGCTGGGTCATCCGCCCCTTCACTGGTGGGTACCCTTTGGTTAATTCTGTCAAAGGCTTGGCTAATTTAGAATATCCTGGAACAAATCTTCTGTAGTACCCACAGAACCCCAGAAAAGACCTCAGTTCCTTTAGTTTTGTGGGCCGTGGCCACTCTGCCACAGCTTCTACTTTGGCTGGGTCGGTGGAGATCCCTTCCCTGCTGACAATGTGCCCAACATACTTGACTTGCTTCTGGCATAGTCGACACTTTTCTAAAGATAGCTTTAGCCCTTTACTCTTCAGTCGGTCAAGTACTTTGAGCAATCTCTCGTTATGTTCTTGTAGACTCCTCCCAAAAACGATCAAGTCATCCAGATACACGATTACTTCACGAAAATTCATGTCTCCCACTGTCTCATCCATGCACCTCTGGAAGGTGGCTGGGGCACCTTTTACCCCCTGTGGCATTCTCTTGAACTGAAAGAACCCTTCAGGGCAGATGAAGGCTGTCTTCTCAGCATCTTCCGGACTCATCAGAATCTGGTAGTACCCACTCCTGAGGTCTAACACAGAGAACCATTTGCTTCCTTGCAGACAGTCAAGTGCCTCATCAACTTTAGGCACTGTGTACTGGTCAGGCACTGTTCGCTTATTAAGAGTTCTATAGTCCACACACATCCGGATATCACCATTCTTCTTACGAGCCACCACTATTGGAGAGGCATAGGGACTTTCTGATTTTTCAATGACATCATTCTCCAGTAGACCTTTCAGATGACTTCTTACATCATACAAATCCGCAGGGGCCAATCTTCGTGACCTTTCTCGAAAGGGTTTTTCATCAGTAAGACGAATCTTATGTTGGACCCCTTTAGCCAGACCTAGGTCCCAATCTCCTAGGGAGAAAACATCTCTCCTCTCTAACATTTCTTTGATTAGTCTGTCTAGATCAGCTTTCATGGCATCTGTACCTTCAAAGCATGGTTGGAAACTGTCTGCAACCAACACACTCTTTTTCTGAGCTTCTTCTGCCTCCTTTTTTCGATAGGCAGCCAGGCATACAGGATGAATGGTGAGCGTCTGGTAGTATTCCTTTCCACCCTCCTCTCTGCACCATTGGGCTAGTGTATTGAACAAATGGGCATTGGTTCCTATGATAACTTGCACATCTCTATCCTCTTCTTCTGGATCGGGACACACAAGGGCGACTACTTGCACTTCTTTTTCAATCCCAGCCACTTCTCTTGGGAACTTGAGGTCCACTGTGATGTATCCGAGATATGGATAGCTCTGTTCACTGAGGCCCCAGATGGTCAGTCCAGACAATGGATGTACCTTGACATCCGACAGATTCTCACGAAACCACTTCTCAAACACAATGGACACCTGGGAACCACTATCCAGTAGAGCCGTACACTTCTGTCCATTCAATAAGGCAGTCACATGAGGCGCTGGACCGACTAGGCCAGGTGGCAATATATTCCAGGTAGCAGGTGAGTTCCCCACAGCATTGGTACTAACTTTCTTTAGGGGGCCAGGGTGGGGTCTTCTGGTCCCCCTTTCTCGTTTCCCAAAGGCTTTTCAGGTTGTGGGGATTGCTTATATGATGACCTCTGATTCCATCTGGCTGGACACTGTCTAGCTATATGTCCAGGCCGACCGCACTCAAAACATCTTCTGGGGTCACCTCGACTCTCTAGTTGTATTGGAGATGATGGATGCGAAGGCCTTGGGGCCTCCCTAGCTGTCTGAAGGGCTAACAGACGGTCTATCTGTTCCTTCTGCACTTGAAGGATCTTCAGTAACTCCACCTCTTTTGCACTGGTTTCCTGCTTCAGGCTAACAGTCTTTATCTTTTTGGCTACACCATCTCTAGCTTCGATTATAGCTTCCTCTTGTTTAACTTCATCGATTAGCTGGTTGAAAGAAGGAGCTGGGTTTCTAGTAAAGTCTCCCCGGAGCTTCAATGCAACTGGGTCTAAAGACAGTGCTCCTCTTAGTAACTGTTGCATGCGACTCCCATCTACTTCACTGAGGGTCATTCCCCCTTTTTCCACAATGCGGTAAATTAGCTTGTCCAGGCGGTATAGATATTTGGACAATCTCTCCCCCGGCTCTTGACAGGTGTTTCTTAACTTGTAAAGGAGGTCAGTGGCATCTTCTGATGTTCCAAACTCTCTTTCCAGAGCTGCTAGATAGTTCCGTGCAGTAGCATTAGGGTCACTCCGACGAGTGGCCTGCACAATCTCCATTGCTGGACCACGTAAACTCTCCACTATCCGTTGTCTCTTTGCAGTCTCAGGACAGTGCCACTCTTCCATGTACTGGATTGCAGTGTCTTTCCACACCTCATAGGCATCTTCTCCAGTTGGAACAGGTTGGACACCTGAGAAAGGTCTCAATCTCCTATATCCACCATCATACTGGTTTCTTCCCAGTTGCTCCACGAGTTTATTCATAGCAACCAAAAATAATTGACTCTGCGTGTCAGAGGCTCCATCTAGGCCCAGAGGTGAATCATCTTGTCTTCGAATGTCAGGGGACTGTACCATGGAGCTCCTTGCCCTCTCTTCAGTAGGACTGGATTCTTGGGAAACTCTCATCCCCTCACTTGGCTTAAGAGGTAACACTACACTCCAACGTTTGCTTCCCTCATAGGAAAAGACAGCAGGGATCAATCCTCTCTCCAACACAGCATTGCTCTCTAGCAGCACAGCATCATCCCGCCTGCCCAGTACATTTAGCCTCTGCATCCCTGTCCGATCTGCAATCATCTTGGTAACCTCCTCATCTGGAACTTCCTGCAGTTCACCGCACAAAACAAAACAGCATTCTGAATCTTTGGATAGTTGTTCACACCAACCATATACTTCTTCTGGCTTCAAACTAGCCATGGCGCTCGCCTGGTAAGCAAATTCTGAGTTAGCTGTACGAATCTCAGCAGTGCACTCCACTGTAACACCCCTTTACCTGGGCTTTCTGGGTAATGGTGTGTATTTAAACTCTTCCCGCTTTGCAATGCTTCTCACCTTGTACTTCTTTTGGTATTAGTGCCTCCACCCGAATCTTGACGTGACGTGCTCTTCTGGGAAGTGCTCAATTTTGGAAACACCAGAGGGAGACTCGGGAAACCCTCTGCCCACCACGTGCTTAGACCGACCCCACTACAGGAATATATCACACGGATATGTTGCAAAAGCCACCCTGGCACATTTATTAAATGGTCTGGAATAGCAATTGCTTTTATGCATTTATATACAAGGGACTATAGTAGATCAATAAAAGAGGACATATACTAAAGGCATAGGAACAAGTTGGTCAGTAATGCACACACATATCTAAAGGGTGTATAATGCAGTAATAAGAAAAATGAACATAACACATGAATCTGCTTTCTCCTGTCTGTCTGTCCCTTCCTGAACTTCCCTTTTGTATGCAGATAGCACCCTGGCCTTTGCAATCACTAACTGGGTAATGACAACTTAAAACAGCAGTATCACAAGGAATTTCACACATACCACACACAGCATTAGACAATACATCCCCCACTATAGTGCACTGTTATTTCAGAGTTCCTTATCTTCTGCATGCTATAGCTTGATGGAAAAGGTACTTTAACAGGTTCCAATTGGCACTTTCAGCAACGCTGGTACTTGTAGTTCCACAAACTGATTCTTGGTGAAATCTCACACTTTGTTAGCTACTATTTATCAGTCTTTACCGAGAAACATAACACTGTAAACCGTTACTTATCTCACATTCCTCCAAAGTGTGTCCCTCTGCAAACTGTCCTCTCCAGGGGTCAAGAAGGAAGGTTTGAAATGCATTATCCTCTGTAGGCCACTTAACTTCATCAGACTGGGGTTCTCCCTCTCCGTAGGGCTCTTTCTGTACAGTCACGTGGACTTCTTCCCCAGTATTCTCCAGTCATTGTCAGCTGCATCTTAGCTATATGCCAGACATGGATCCTTCTCCCATCTCCTCCTTCACTCCTCTGGACAAAAGCATTCCATTCTGCACTCCCCCCTCCCCATGCCTTGTTTCCCCACCCCCCGACAGCCTCTGCGTGTCTCTCTGTATATCCTCTGAAACCCAAGGCTGTCTGGGAGATGTAGTCTCTATACACAAAATGGCCGGTGTCCAATTTCACATTTGCTGCCTGTCATAAGCGCTGGGCGCTACATATATATATATATATATATATATATATATATATAAATAACATATCCTTCCCCATCTGTGGCTCAGGTGTATGCAGCAAAGGAACTGAGGCGGCACTCCAAGGACTTGTTAAAACTTGTATTCAAATCATTGTGGAAACAAAGCAAACGTGTTCATAACAGAAGAAAACATGGCAGGTTGCTTACGACGTTTCAAGGCCTAACAGCCTTTTCCTCAGGTAAGAATGCCCATGTGCAGTGAAAGCATAAGTGATAAAAGAACCAAACAGAAGCATAGAACACTCACCGTTTATGTAGCATGCAGGAGCAGGTGTTCCCGGCGTCTGTGCCTGGGACTTCCGGGTACGTCACGTGTGCGGCGCATGGATGATGTGTCCGTTGCTAGGCAACGGCTGCGCTGGCAACACAGGCGCCGGGGAAACCCGTGGGTGAAACAGTAAAAACATAGTGTGGTAAGGCATGTGAAATACATGCTAGGACACCCAGGGACCGGGCGACTAATGTGAAAAGTGAAAAGCAATTAAAAACATGAATTAAAAATTACTTGTGATCAGCTGAAGTATAGCCAGTATGGTAAACAGAGCCCAATGCTAACAATAACATCGTGCACCCTTGAACACAGCCTATAATCAGAGAAAGTAATAAATTAAGTTTTGTGCAAAAAATATATAGTCTGATCTATGAATGGGCTAAAGCGTAATAACTGGGTGTTAATGGAACCCCGAACAGGTACAGCAAGTCAAGGATAAGAAAAAGGGGAAAGGGGGGGGGGGGGGACAGGAAGGGAGGGGAGGGAGGAGGGTAAGGAAGGGGGAAAGGGGGGAGGGGGTGGAACGGAGGGGGAAGGAGGGGGAAGAGGATCAAAAGCTGGAGTAGAAGCTACTGATATAATAACAGAAGTTACAGAAATACATTCCAAGCAAATTTTTCGTTCAGTCCTTTAGGTGACAATGCATCTAATAAAAAAATCCATTTGGATTCACATTTAGATAGCGCTCTGTGTCGATCTCTACCTCTCACTGGGCTCGGAATGTGGTCGATAATCTTGTACCAGAGACTGGATAGCGGGTGGCCACTTTGATTAAAGTGGCGTGCTACCGGTTGGTCTACCGGTTTGCCGTCAAGTGATGCTTTAATGGCCGATCGGTGTAACGCCATCCGGTCTCTCAGGTTTCTAATGGTCTGTCCCACGTACAGCAAGCCACAAGGGCAAATGATAATGTACACTATGAATGGTGTGGTGCACGTCAGCACATGTCGAATTTTGTATTGCTGGCCAGTGTGTGGATTATTGAAATTATGACCAGTTTCTAAATATTTGCATGTGGTGCAGGATGCACACCTATAGCACCCTGGTTTTTTGACTTGTGTGAAGGGGGCCTGTGGAATTGAAGTGATATTGGTTTTCACCAAGAAGTCCCTTAAATTGGGTCCCCTCTTATAGCTAGACATCAGAGAGGTACGCTTAAAGCAGAGTAACTCTTTGTCACCAGAGACAATGGGCCACAGGCCTTTGGATGCGCGTGGGATGACTTTACTGGCAGTCGTGTACCGAGTCACGAAGGGGATCCGTGATTTCAACGGTGGTCGAGGCACTTTGTAGAGCAGCTGTTCCCTAGGAATTTTTAGAACTTCATCCCTAGCATGCATTAGATCACGTAATTTATAGCCTCTATGGGCAAACTTGTGGATCATCTGGTCCAACGTGGTTGTTAGAGTGGCTTGGTCACTTGAGATACGTGCCGCCCTAAGCATTTGTGATCGAGGTAACCCGCGTATTAATGCAGGAGGGTGGCAGTTGCTGTGGTGAAGCAGCGTGTTGCGGTCTGTAGGCTTTGAAAAGAGCTTCGTATGTATGCAGTTCTCTTTAATCTCAATGGTGACGTCCAAATAGTTGATACTTGTGGTACTTATCTGATGCGTGAATTTGATGGGTGAATCTACTGTGTTGATGTGCTCTATGAGAGTGGTTAATTCCTTCTCTGTTCCAGACCATAGGATCAGCAGGTCGTCTATATATCGTGTATATAGCATGATTTTATTCGCTGTCTCTGAAGATGAAAAGAAAAAAGCTTCTTCCTGTTGGAACATATATACATTGGCGAACGATAGAAACATAGAAACATAGAATTTGACGGCAGATAAGAACCACTTGGCCCATCTAGTCTGCCCCTTTTTTATTTTATCCTTTAGCCAAAGGGTTTAAGGTGATAGGGCTTTGCGCTGTTACCAGAAGGATGTGCTGTACCCCAAATAAATACCACCACTCTCACTTTTTACTTTTTCAGTATGGGTGGGTTATTCACAATTTATTGGGAACAGATATACATAAAGTGCAAAGATCTTAAAGCAGTTTTAAAGTGTCACAGTGCACATGCTGCTAAAATTTCATAGCACTAAAGTTTGACAATACAAGACTTTAAAAAAACATATAAATATAATTAAAAAGACATAGAAAAAAACTCCTTATTTTCGTACCCTCTTGGGCTAGTGGTGTGTGCCTTAGTGTGGTGAAATCGGGTCCTGTTTAGGCCGTCCAGCAACACACCACTAAGCTTTGCCCAGATAGTTGGAGAGTCTTTAGGAGTCCACCAAAGTGTTCAGCATCACCAGCATGACGCGTTTCGGATCCTTATAAATCCTTTTTCAAATGCATGTGTTACTGAACATCCTTAGGGTATTTATACCCTGAATCCGGATGGGACCGCCCTGCACTTCCTGTTTGTTCTTCCCGCCTTTTTCGCTGCAGGCAGCGCAGCGGAAATACTGCAGATGACGTATTTCCGCTGCGCTGCCTGCAGCGAAAAAGGCGGGAAGAACAAACAGGAAGTGCAGGGCGGTCCCATCCGGATTCAGGGTATAAATACCCTAAGGATGTTCAGTAACACATGCATTTGAAAAAGGATTTATAAGGATCCGAAACGCGTCATGCTGGTGATGCTGAACACTTTGGTGGACTCCTAAAGACTCTCCAACTATCTGGGCAAAGCTTAGTGGTGTGTTGCTGGACGGCCTAAACAGGACCCGATTTCACCACACTAAGGCACACACCACTAGCCCAAGAGGGTACAAAAATAAGGAGTTTTTTTCTATGTCTTTTTAATTATATTTATATGTTTTTTTAAAGTCTTGTATTGTCAAACTTTAGTGCTATGAAATTTTAGCAGCATGTGCACTGTGACACTTTAAAACTGCTTTAAGATCTTTGCACTTTATGTATATCTGTTCCCAATAAATTGTGAATATCCCACCCATACTGAAAAAGTAAAAAGTGAGAGTGGTAGTATTTATTTGGGGTACAGCACATCCTTCTGGTAACAGCGCAAAGCCCTATCACCTTAAACACTTTGGCTACAGAATATTTACAAGCTTAGGTGTTTGCTTGTTTAGATGAGAGGTCCTTGCTGCAGTACTTCCAGTTAATTGCGCAAATTCACCTGTCCAATCCTTTCTCCGCTAGTTATTTTATCCTTTAGGCAATCTCAACCATTTTTTAACCTTAATTCTTTGTAAGGATATTCATATGCCTGTCCCAAGCATGTTTAAATTGCCCTACAGTCTTAGCCTCTACCACCTCTGATGGGAGGCTATTCCACTTATCCACTACCCTTTCTGTGAAGTAATTTTTCCTTAAATTTCCCCTGAACCTCCCCCCCTCCAGTCTCAATGTATGCCCTCGAGTTCTAATACTTCTTCTCCTTTGAAGAATGTTTCCCTCCTGAACTTTAAGACCCTTGATATATTTGAAAGTTTCTATCATGTCCCCCCTTTCCATTCTCTCCTCCAAACTATACATGTTAAGATCTTTTAGCCTTTCCGGGTAAGTTTTGTGATGTAGGCCATGCACCATTTTAGTTGCCCTTCTTTGTACACTCTCGAATGTATTTATATCCTTCTGGAGATAGGGTCTCCAGAACTGGACACAGTATTCCAGATGGGGCCGTACCAATGACCTATACAGTGGCATTATCACTTCTTTTTTCCTGCTACTGATTCCTCTCCCTATGCAACCAAGCATCTGACTTGCCTTTCTCATTGCTTTGTTGCATTGCTTTCCTGCCTTCAAGTCACTTGAAATAGTGACTCCTAAATCTCTTTCCTCCTCAGTAGTTTCCATTATAGTACCCTTGATACTATACTTAGCCTTTGGGTTTTTGAGACCCAAGTGCATGATTTTGCATTTTTTAGCATTAAACTGTAGTTGCCACGTTCTTGACCATTTCTCAAGCCTACCTAGGTCATTAATCATTTGTTTGACCCCTCCCGGTGTGTCTACCCTGTTGCATATCTTTGTATCATCTGCAAAAAGGCATATCTTCCCTTCAATACCATCTGCAATGTCACCAACAAAGATATTAAAGAGAACTGGACCAAGTACAGATCCCTGGGGTACTGCACTGGTAACATTTCCCTCCATAGATTGCACTCCATTAACTATGACTGTCTGTTTCCTATCCTGCAACCAGGTTCTTATCCATTTAACTGATTTATAATCCACCCCCAGGCTTTCAAGTTTATTTAGCAGTCTGCAATGTGGGACAGTGTCAAATGCCTTACTAAAGTCTAGATATGCTACATCTACAGCTCCCCCTTGATCTATTATTTTCATCACAGAGTCAAAAAAGTCAATAAGATTTGTTTGGCATGATCTCCCACCAGTAAATCCATGCTGTTTTGGATCCTGTAAGTTGTTTGATTTAAGATATTCCACTACTCTTTCTTTTAATAGTTTTTCCATTACTTTCCCTACTACTGATGTAAGGCTTACTGGTCTGTAGTTACTTGCTTCTTCCTTGCTTCCACTTTTGTGCAGTGGAACTACATTTGCTCTTTTCCAGTCCTCTGGAATAGCACCTGTATTTAGTGACTGGTTAAATAATTCTGTTAAAGGTGTAACCAGCACATCTTTTAGCTCTTAGTGTATCCTTGGGTGTATCCCATCTGGTCCCATTGATTTATCCACTTTTAGTTTTGAAAGTTCTGTTAGGACCTTCTCCTCTGTAAATGTATTTTCATCTACCTTATTTTTATGAATGTCCTTGCAACTTAACTGTGGCCCCATCCCTTCTTCTGTAGTAAATACTGAGCAAAAATAATTATTTAGGTGATCTGCTATTGCCTTGTCTCCCTCCACCAAATGCCCACTCTCTGTCTTAAGTCTTATTATTCCTCCATTTGATTTTCTCCTTTCACTTATATACTTAAAAAAAGTTTTGCCCCCTTTATCTACTGACTGGGCCATTTTCTCCTCAGCTTCTGCCTTTGCACGTCTGATCACTTTCTTAGCATCCTTCCGTCTGTCCAGATACACCTCTTTGTCGTTATTATTTTGAGTCTGTTTGTATTTCCTAAAAGCCATCTTTTTTGCTTTTACACTAGTTGATACTTCTTTTGTGAACCACACTGGCTTCCTTTTCCTGGTGCTTTTCCTAACCATTTTGATACAAAGGTCTGTTGCACTTAGTATTGCACTTTTCAGTTTTTTCCACCTCTCCTGCACTCCTTCCAAGTTCCCCCAGTCTGCCAATGAATCACTTAAACATCTCCCCATTTTTGCAAAGTCAGCATTTCTAAAATCCAACACCTTTGTTTTTGTGTGACAGGAGTTGGATCCTGTCTTTATACTAAACCATACTGCTTGATGATAACTGGATCCCAGGTGCTCCCCCACATATATATCAGATATCCTATCACCATTTGTAAGAATTAGATCTAATATTGAGTCTTTGCGAGTGGGCTCCCTCACCAATTGCTTGAGAGATGATCCCTGTAAGGAATGTAGAAATGTGCCACTTGTAGCTGAACTTGCAAAAGACCCCTCCCAATTTACATCAGGTAAATTAAAGTCTCCCATGATTATGACTTCTCCCTTAAAAGCCATTTTAGAGATGTCCAACAATAGGTTCCTGTCCAAATCCTGCCACTGAGGACCCCATCGCACACACGGTGGTCTGGATAAAATACTGACCATTGTGCATGAAGTAATTTTGTGTTAAGGTTTTCGACAACAGCAAAAGAAAAAGAGGGATAGGAATAGCATCGAAATGATGTCGGAACAAGAACAGTTCCATGGCTGCTAGGCCACTGTCATGAGGAATCACCGTGTAAAGATTTTTAACGTCAAGGGTGCATAGCACCGTATTAGTCGGTACTGTTTTGATAAGATTCAATTTATTGAGAAGTTGTGTAGTGTCTTTAAGGAACGTAGGCTGTTCTATAATATACGTCTGAATCAACTGGTCAAGAAACTGTGAAATTGGATGAAGAAGTGACCCCCTTGCAGAAATGATGGGTCGGGGAGGAGGGTCCACCGGATTTTTGTGAAGTTTGGGAATTGTGTATAGCACCAGAGTAATGGGAAAATCAGTGATTAAAGAATTGTAGATTTTATTATCAAAGTGTCCTGCAAGGTGGGCTTCCAAAAGGACATTGTCCAAATCGCGTTTGAAACCCTCCGTTGGATTCTTGGATAGCTGTTGGTAAGTAGTGTGATCTTGGAGAAGCAGATCAATGTTGGCAATGTACTGTGTGGAGTCCTGAATGACGATGCCACCACCCTTATCGGCGGGGCGGAAGATGACATCCTGGTATTGTGACAAATTCCGTAAAGCCTTTTGTTCAGCTCGAGTCAGATTAGTATGAACTGTGGGTTGAGCTGCATGATATTTATTTACTGCTGTGTCCAGCAGACGATTGAATGTTTTTAACGAAGCATTCAGTGAGTGGGATCAAAGGACTTTTGTTATGCATAGATGGTACTTTGTGAAAAGTTGGTGCATCTTCAGGTTGGTGTTGGAAAAAATCTTTGGTTTTCAAAGTTCTATGTAGCCCATATAGATCTATCTTCCAATCCAATTCCCGGTGGGCATGGGTGGGTACAAAGGATAATCCTTTGTTCAACACATTTAATTCTGTAGTTGAAAAATTGCGGGTTGACAAGTTGAAGGTTACTTCCTCCCTTTGTTGATGGGAGGCTTGGAAGATCCTTTGGTTTTGGCCCCCACGTCGCGTTCTTCCCGGACGCGCATGTCGACTTTTGAACGTGTGGCCCTGGCTAAAGGGACCGTCCGTGATGTCTGGGGATCTTCCGAATCGGTGACCAAAAAATTAATTATTCTTTAACATTGAGTGCCGGATGAGTTTACCAGTATATATATATATATATATATATATCGTTGAAAAGATATAAGACCTTTATCGCGGTAAAGATGTGAAAGCTTCAACTTAGGGAAAATACCCCCTGTTAGATGGGGTATGAACAGATAGTGAAAGAAGAGATTTCCCCAGGGAGCTGATGTCGTACTTTGGTATGTACAAATTTTGTATAATAAAATAATCTTAAAAAAGAGAGATTGTTTATTTTTTTAAAAAGCAATACATAAAACTGTTTACAATTTGCCCAGAATAACAATAAACAATGTTTGTACAGACGATAGTTGTGTTGGTAATTCAAACAACATCAAAATGATCTTCTTTGTAGAGATGTCAGAGAACAATGTGCTAACCCAACGCGTTTCGTCCTACAGACTTCATCAGGGGTGTATTAATCAAAGAATCACAATATGGACATACATCTTATCGTGTCTTCAAAAAGGCAATTTAACAATGCTTAAAATAGTATCGGACCAAATTTCACCATATGGGGTATTAATTTAAATTGAATTAGAAGTAACCCTTTCCACTGATTATCCACTGGGTATAACCTTTTTGAAATTTAGAGTAATTCTGAATCAATTTAATCCAATTAAGCCAATAAAATGGCAAATCACTGGATATCTTCCAGATGTCAATTTGGTAATAGTACCAATTAGATTACATCCAGCCCATAAAGTGACTGATCACTGAATGTCGTCCCAGTGTTTATTTGAACCGGGCAAATCACTGCAATAGTGCCGATTCAATTAAATAAAGCCAATTGAAGCAGCTGATCACTGGATATCGTCCAGGTATCAATTTGAACAAGGCAAACCACTGTAATTGTGCCTCTCCACAGAAAGTAACGCTCCTAGCTGCTGCATCATGAGATGCAGCAGCTAGGAGTGTTACTTTCTGTGGAGAGGCACACAGTGATTTGCCCGGTTCAAATAAACACTGGGACGACATTCAGTGATCAGTCACTTTATGGGCTGGATGTAATCTAATTGGTACTATTACCAAATTGACATCTGGAAGATATCCAGTGATTTGCCATTTTATTGGCTTAATTGGATTAAATTGATTCAGAATTACTCTAAATTTCAAAAAGGTTATACCCAGTGGATAATCAGTGGAAAGGGTTACTTCTAATTCAATTTAAATTGATACCCCATATGGTGAAATTTGGTCCGATACTATTTTAAGCATTGTTAAATTGCCTTTTTGAAGACACGATAAGATGTATGTCCATATTGTGATTCTTTGATTAATACACCCCTGATGAAGTCTGTAGGACGAAACGCGTTGGGTTAGCACATTGTTCTCTGACATCTCTACAAAGAAGATCATTTTGATGTTGTTTGAATTACCAACACAACTATCGTCTGTACAAACATTGTTTATTGTTATTCTGGGCAAATTGTAAACAGTTTTATGCATTGCTTTTAAAAAAAATAAACAATCTCTCTTTTTTAAGATTATTTTATTATACAAAATTTGTACATACCAAAGTACGACATCAGCTCCCTGGGGAAAGCTCTTCTTTCAATATATATATATATATATATGAGAATCAAAAAATGGTCAGTGCGCTACTTCCCCTTTATCCACCATCAAAATATATATTAAATAAGTCTTTCCTGTAGTCTGTCTGTTATAGCACCCAAATTCCACAGGAGAACCTATGGATGGCAGCTCCGTCCTTCGAAAGGCCACTAGGTGATATTGGAAGGAATCTAGAAAAGGAAAATGAAGAACAGGCGCCTGATGGTGCAGTAATTTCAGATTTTGATTTCTGTCACGACAACACTCATATAGGTATTAAGCGTACCAGATGAGGAAATTTTAGCATGCACAACAAAAAACTGTTGTCTTCTATTGCTCACAGCCTAGGGAGTCGGAAAACTTCCAAGAAGATGACACGTCACGGTGAGTCTTAAATCATACAAAGCTCAGAGTGTGGTAGAATCAGCTCACAGCACAGGAGTTCCCCACAGCCAACTTCTTTGCAACCTAATTGTAGTGACAGCTCTTAAACATCGATGGTCACAATATCTTACCGTCACTGAATAGATCATCGCGAACTTACATTTTCATGAGACTGCTGCTCTCAGCAGCCTCAGATGTGCACAAGGAAGGTAAGGACGGCTTTAATTACATTTTCCGGTGTCTGCAGACGCGGGGGAAGGGTGCCGCAGGGCTGCCCGATCGGTATATGCTAGAATCAAGTTTGAGAAAGGACCTCTGACATCAGGGGGAGGATCCACAACACCAGGAGGAAGAGCTAGGCCAGCGGGATAGTTCTTATACTATCCACGCCACCAACTACTCCCTTTAGTAACCCGGCGGTGAGCGAAATGGAGCGGAGCGAGCCACCGAGGTGTGGCGAGCAAAGCGAGCCCGCGATGGTACATTTCGGGTATGCTGTTCGGCCATGGCTCCTCTCCCTGGTGACGTCAGAGGTCCCTTCCCCAACTTGGTTTTAGACCTAACCCTGCCCAATCGGCAGTGATCGGAGGGAGGGAACTAGGAAGCAGAGGGGCCGGGAGGTCCCTCTGAGAATCACAGCTGCTTCCAGCAGCCATGCACTGTTCGTTTCTGACTGGTTGCATGTCAGGAAAAGCCCAGCCCGGTGCAACCATGCCATACAAGTGGTTAAATGGCATCTCAATGTCTCCACTTGGACTAGTCTCTCCGTACACAGAGCAGGTAATGAATGATGATGTCTTCCATCAAGTGTCATCCTGGGTGAGCCGTTGCCTGACCCGCCAGACACAAATAACTGTTGAATGTGTAAACAGGGGATACGCCAACGTGACACACTTAATAATGAATAAAGGAAAAAGGAAGGAATTGTGTCAGGATGCAGTCTGGTAAACACAGTAAAAACATCAACACTGTCTTGTGCAAGGAGACTGAACACGCAAACTATCTCACTGGCTACAGTGTGAGAAAGACGCTACACATGTACATCCACGCGAGGGTCATGTATGGATCACAATGTCTAAATGAACTTTTCTTGATACATTGCTATAGGAGATCTTCATTGAAGCTGGGCTAAGGGCTGTATAATGTACGGAGCTGGTATGCTTTATTGCCATATCAAGTATGCTAAGAGCTGTTTATTTGGTATGCAGTTAAATTACCGTCTGTCGGGATCCCGGCGGTCAGGAATCCCAACCGCTGGGGAAATGCCGGCGGCCGGAATCCCAACCCAAGCCCAGTATTCCCACTCGGGTGGTGAACCATGCAACCGGGCCCGAAGTGTGGCGAGCGGACACGCTGCTCTTGCTGCCAGGATTCTGGCTGTCGGGTTCTCGGCGTCTGTCTCCCGACTACCGGGATCCCATACCGATCCCACTTATTTGATTTGACCAATTGTTTTTTCTTTGGACACCATGCCAAGTACTGTTTCTCACCATGACATTTATTGTATTAAAGCCGCAGCTGTATTTCAATATAGCTTTGCTGTGCCACATCACACACAACGTTAAGTTGGTTGCTCTGCCCACAGGTTAATTTCAGGCAATAGCAGACAGCTTACCGTGTGTCAGGACAGTCAGGTTTTTTGTCCAGAATGCTAATATACTGATTGGATTATTAGGTGTCAGGGTGACTGGCAGGCATTTAGCGGGGTTGGGTTCAATAGGGCTGAGCTCTGGGAGATTGAAATCCACTGACACCGACGATGAGTAGATACCTGGTTAGGAATGGTCATCGTGTGCTGCCCATCGATGGTTGCCATCGATTACACCATTGGTGATATCCATCAATGGGACATAAATCATCTATGGCAAACCATCGATGGTTAGCACCCACCCGTGCTGGCTGGGCCGCGGACCAACAAAAAAAATGGGGGAGGAGCTTAGCAGTGTCAGGGGTGGAGCTATGCTCTGTGTCCGGACATCTTGCAAAAAAATAGGAATTTAATTCCTTTTCTCGTAGTCCATAGTGGATACTGGGGATCTGTACTTTAGTACCATGGGGTATAGATCGGGTCCACTGGAGCCTGGCACTTTAAAAACCTTTAGTGTGTGTATGTGTGTGCTGGCTCCTCCCCTCTATGCCCCTCCTACAAGACTCAGTTTAGAAAAATGTGCCCAAGGAGCCGGGTACATACCATGGGAGAAGAAAACAGGTACAACAGCGGTGAGGCACTTAGCCAACACACAACCAGAACCGAAAGGAGGGTGCTAACCAGAACAGAGGATAGCAACACCAAACTAACCAGGATAGCAAAGCTATCCCAACAACATAATGGGTCTGCAAAGGCGGGCCAACCAAACACTTACTCAGGTAAGCAGAAATCGAATCACTAAGGTGGGTGCCCAGTATCCACTACAGACTACGAGAAAAGGAATTACCGGTAGGTATTAAATTCCTGTTTTCTCTTACGTCCTAGTGGATACTGGGGATCTGTACTTTAGTACCATAGGGAAGTCCCAAAGCTCCCAAACGGGTAGGAGAGTGCTGAGACCCCTTTCTGAAGGTCATCCTTGGCCAAGGTGTCAAATCAATAAAACTTAACAAAAGTGTTCAAACCAAACCAAATAGCAGCTTGGCACAACTGCAAGGCCGATACACCCGGGCAGCCACCCAGGAAGAGCCCACAGATCTTGTCGAGTAGGCCTGAATAGACGTCGCCAAGGGCAGAGCCGCTAAAGTATAAGCTTGTTGAATGGTCAACGTGAGCAAAAGAGCAATTGATTGCTTAGAAGCCGGACGACCAATCTTGGTGGCATCATAAAGGACAAACAGCAAGTCAGATTTCCGATGACGAGCAGTCCGTTTGACATTAATCTTCAGAGCTCTCACCACATCCAAGGACTCTGGACCAACGGAAGCGTTAGACAACACTGAAACCACAATGGGTTGATTCACATGAAAAGCTGATACCACTTTTGGCAAAAACTGAGGTCGGGTTTTGAGTTCCGCCCTGTCTTCATGAAAAATCAAATAAGGGCTTTTACAGGATAAGGCCCCCAATTCAGAGACACGTCTGGCAGACGCCAATTCTAATAACATCACTGTCTTCCAGGTGAGAAATTTTAACTCCACCTTATGTAAGGGTTCAAACCAGTCCGATTGACGAAAGGACAGAACCACATGGAGATCCCACGGCCGTGGGAGGTACGAAGGGAGGTTACATATAAAGAACTCCTTTAAGGAAAGTTGTACTTCCGGCAACATGGCAAGTTGTTTCTGGAAGAAAATAGAGAGCACCGAAATCTGGACTTTGATGGAACCTAAACGTAGGCCCATATCCACTCCCGCTTGCAGGAAAAGTACAAAGCGACCAATTCTAAATGCCACGGGAGAAACCTTTCTACTTTCACACCAGGAAACATACTTTTTCCAGATACGATGATAATGTTTAGCCTTAACCATCTTCCTGGCCTGCACCATGGTGGAAATAACTCGGGAGGGAAGACCTTTTCTAGCTAGAATCTCCCCCTCAACTTCCAAGCCGTCAAACCTATCCGCTGTAAGTCTGGATAGACGAACGGACCTTGTTGAAGAAGGGGCAGTACGGATGGTGTAATGGTTAGCATTACTGCCTCACAGCACTGAGGTCATGGGTTCGATTCCCACCATGGCTATAACTGTGTGGCGTTTGTATATTCTCCCCGTACTTGCATGGGTTTCCTCCGGGCACTCCGGTTTCCTCCCACAATCCAAAAATATACTAGTAGGTTAATTGGCTCCCAACAAAATTAACCCTAGGGTGAATGTGTGTGTGTGTACATGTGATAGGGAATATAGATTGTAAGCTCCACTGGGACAAAGACTGATGTGAATGGACAAATATTCTGTGTAAGAGTGCTGTGGAATATGTGTGCGCTATATAAATAACTGGTAATAAATAAATAATCCTTTTGAAGCGGCAGAGGCCAGGGATCCTCCAAATGAGGTCCGAGTACCATGACCGTCGAGACCAATCCGGGGCAAATAGAATTGCTTGAATGCTTTCCCTTCTGGGAAATGAGGTCCCTCACCCATGGATCCCGGCAGGACTTGTGGGCGAAGTGTTGAAGGCGAGCACCCACCTGAAAGTCGCATTGCTGCTGGGGCCAACCATCACGCGGAAAGCTTAGCAGCAGGGAATCCAGTGGTCTGGTCCAGGGATGCAGCAGTTGCAGGTTTACGATGGGACTTACCACAAGATCCTCTCGGAGTGGTGGAGACTCCCTGGCCCCTGCCTCTGAACCTTGCCACACGAATGGACTGCAAGGAGGGTCCTGTGTAAGAACGTCTAGCAGGTGGCGCAGCCAACGGCAGATAGGTAGACTTACCCGCCATTGCTTGGGAGATCCATTTATTTAATTAGTCCCCAAACAAGGCATCAGCTGTAAAGGGAAGATTTTCGACACCCTTTTTGGAATCAGCGTCCGCTGACCATTGACGTAACCACAGAGATCTGCATGCCGAAACAGCCATAGCAGTAGTGCGGCCATTTATCTTACACCAATTCTTTAATAGCCTCGCTCAAAAAATTTGCAGCATCCTGTATTTGTTGCAGCAGAGTAATGACCTCATCCTGGGGAAGGGAGTCTAATCCATTAATAATATTATCGGACCACTTGACTACCGCCTGGAAATCCACCCACAAACAGTTGTGTGGTGCTGTGCTATGCCTGCAGCCGTATATATATTGCCTTGAGAGTGGTCTCAATTTTACAGTCAGCCGGCTCTTTTAGGGATATAGCCCCTGGCACCAGCAGTACCAATTTCTTAGACAGTCTGGATACAGGTGGATCAACTGATGGGGGTTTTTTCCCATACCTTCCTGTCCTCAGCTGGGAGGGGAAAAGTAGCTAAAAACATCTGAGGAATTTAAAATTTCTTATCAGGATTTAACCATGTCTCCCTGGCCAGAGAGTTTAGTTCTTTAGACACAGGAAAAGTTACTGAGGTCTTTGGTCTAACATTAAAGTACAACTTCTCATCTGGTTCTCCCTCCTGATCCGGTATGTGAAGAACCTCGCTTACAGCATAAATGAGGGCCTCCACCCCAGGGGACAGAGAGCTGTCCACATCCATATCATCATCATCCACATAAGGCTGATCAGAATCAGAATCAGACTGGAACACCTGTGGCAGTGAGCGTTTATGTGAAACCAACAGAGCGGGCTGAGAAGCCTTTCTGGTATCTGCTGCTTTAGCCATACAATCAATAGACTGTTTCAACACCTGCCTCTCCTTTTTAGCTTCAGCTAATTCTGAATTTAAATTCTGAATCATGCTTTTAAAATTATCTAACCAGTCAGGCACCTGTGAACTGTGTCGCTGTATTGATAAGGAGCACTGTTCACACATGAGGGACCCCGCTGATGAAGGGGCAGAGTTACAGGCAGCACACATAACCATGTCCACAGACATATTTACACAACTCTAATACATCGCAGCTCACTGAAACACCTCCACACAGACAGGGCCGGATTAACAATGGGGCGGATGGAGCTGCAGCTCCAGGCCCACTCTCCAAAATAGGCCCCACTGCATCTGCCCATAGATGTCCATGCTGCTGTAGACAGGAAAACAAATGTCCTTCTACTGCAGCCTACAGCGCCAGACCCATCTCCTCCAGCATCACACCCTTCTTGTGCAGATTCGGGGGGGCACCAAGGCACGTATAGTGCACTATTGTAAATTCCGGGACGTAGCCCCGCCCCCTGTACTCAAGCCACGCCTCTCAGTGATGAGTGTTTAGGCCCTGCCTCCAAGTGATGTCATCTGTCAGTCCCCGGGAGGGCAAGGGGAAGCAGACTATGACAAGGGGGCGTGGCCTAACTGCACATACTATCCGCGGCTGCAGCCCATGATGAACCTCAGGTACCCGGCGTCCAAGGATGAGGGGGGTGGCTATTTTTTGTAGCTGGGACAGTGGGACGGAAGGAGGGAGGTAGTAGGTCTTCCTGGATCTAGAAGTGTGTGGGGGAAGGGGAGGGGGGCGTGGCATTGCCATGAGAGCACTTTCAGAATAAGGGAGAAAAGCTCTGTATGTCCAGAGCTCCCCTACAAATTGCCCCTATGTACAGTATATACAAGAGGGGTGTCCCCCCACCCACCGCACCACACTGCAAAGAAGCCCCTGTTTATATACAAGAGGGGGAGTTGTGGCTCCGTCTCACAGCAAAAAGTCCCTGCTGTCAACCCATGGGTAGTGTGTGCGGGGAGCGGGTGCAGGGTTAGGGGTAGTGTGAGCGGGGAGCGGGTGCGGGGTTAGGGGTAGTGTGTGCGGGGAGCGGGTGCAGGGTTAGGGGTAGTGTGTGCGGGGTGCGGGTGCAGGGTTAGGGGTAGTGTGTGCGGGGAGCGGGTGCAGGGTTAGGGGTAGTGTGTGTGGGGAGAGAGTGCAGGGTATGGGGTAGTGTGTGCAGGGAGCGGGTGCAGGGTTAGGGGTAGTGTGTGCGGGGTGCGGGTGCAGGGTTAGGGGTAGTGTGTGCGGGAAGAGGGTGCAGGGTTAGGGGTAGTGTGTGCAGGGTGCGGGTGCAGGGGTAGTGTGTGCGGGGAGAGGGTGCAGGGTTAGGGGTAGTGTGTGCGGGGTGCGGGTGCAGGGTTAGGGGTAGTGTGTGCGAGGAGCGGGTGCAGGGTTAGGGGTAGTGTGTGCGGGGAGCGGTTGCAGGGTTAGGGGTAGTGTGTGCGGGTGTAGGGTTAGGGATAGTGTGTGCGGGGAGCGGGTGCAGGGTTAGGGGTAGTGTGTGCGGGGAGCGGGTGCAGGGTTAAGGGTAGTGTGTGTGAGGAGAGGGTGCAGGGTTAGGGGTAGTGTGTGCGAGGAGCGGGTGCAGGGTTAGGGGTAGTGTGTGCGCGGAGAGGGTGCAGGGTTAGGGGTAGTGTGTGCGAGGAGCGGGTACAGGGTTAGGGGTAGGGTGTGCGGGGAGAGGGTGCAGGGTTAGGGGTAGTGGGTGTGAGGAGCGGGTGCAGGGTTAGGGGTAGTGTGTGCGGGGAGAGGGTGCAGGGGTAGTGTAGTGTGTGCGAGGAGTAGGTGCAGGGGTAGTGTAGTGTGTGTGAGGAGCGGGTGTAGGGTTAGCGGAAGGGTAGTGTGTGCGGGGAGCGGATGCAGAGGTAGTGTAGTGTGTGCAGGGAGCGGGTGCAGGGGTAGTGTAGTGTGTGCGGGGAGTAGGTGCAGGGGTAGTGTAGTGTGTGCAGGGAGTAGGTGCAAGGGTAGTGTAGTGTGTGCGGGGAGTAGGTGCAGCGGTAGTGAATTGTGTGCGAGGAGTAGGTGCAGGGGTAGTGTAGTGTGTGTGTGTGGGGAGTAGGTGCAGGGGTAGTGTAGTGTGTGCGAGGAGTAGGTGCAGGGGTAGTGTAGTGTGTGTGGGGAGTAGGTGCAGGGGTAGTGTAGTGTGTGCGAGGAGTAGGTGCAGGGGTAGTGTAGTGTGTGTGGGGAGCGGGTGTAGGGTTAGCGGAAGGGTAGTGTGTGCAGGGAGCGGGTGCAGGGGTAGTGTAGTGTGTGCGGGGAGTAGGTGCAGGGGTAGTGTAGTGTGTGTGGGGAGCGGGTGTAGGGTTAGCGGAAGGGTAGTGTGTGCGGGGAGCGGACGCAGGGGTAGTGTAGTGTGTGCAGGGAGCGGGTGCAGGGGTAGTGTAGTGTGTGCGGGGAGTAGGTGCAGGGGTAGTGTAGTGTGTGCAGGGAGTAGGTGCAGGGGTAGTGTAGTGTGTGCGGGGAGTAGGTGCAGGGGTAGTGTGTGTGGGGAGTAGGTGCAGGGGTAGTGTAGTGTGTGTGGGGAGTAGGTGCAGTGGTAGTGTAGTGTGTGCGGGGAGTAGGTGCAGGGGTAGTGTAGTGTGTGCGGGGAGTAGGTGCAGGGGTAGTGTAGTGTGTGCAGGGAGCGGGTGCAGGGGTAGTGTAGTGTGTGCGGGGAGTAGGTGCAGGGGTAGTGTAGTGTGTGCGGGGAGTAGGTGCAGGGGTAGTGTAGTGTGTGCGGGGAGTAGGTGCAGGGGTAGTGTAGTGTGTGCGGGGAGTAGGTGCAGGGGTAGTGTAGTGTGTGCGGGGAGTAGGTGCAGGGGTAGTGTAGTGCGTGCGAGGAGTGGGTGCAGGGGTAGTGTAGTGTGTGTGGGGAGTAGGTGCAGGGGTAGTGTAGTGTGTGCGAGGAGTAGGTGCAGGGGTAGTGTAGTGTGTGTGGGGAGCGGGTGTAGGGTTAGCGGAAGGGTAGTGTGTGCAGGGAGCGGGTGCAGGGGTAGTGTAGTGTGTGCGGGGAGTAGGTGCAGGGGTAGTGTAGTGTGTGTGGGGAGCGGGTGTAGGGTTAGCGGAAGGGTAGTGTGTGCGGGGAGCGGATGCAGGGGTAGTGTAGTGTGTGCGGAGAGCGGATGCAGGGGTAGTGTAGTGTGTGCGGGGAGTAGGTGCAGGGGTAGTGTAGTGTGTGCGGGGAGTAGGTGCAGGGGTAGTGTAGTGTGTGCGGGGAGTAGGTGCAGGGGTAGTGTAATGTGTGCGGGGAGTAGGTGCAGGGGTAGTGTAGTGTGTGCGGGGAGTAGGTGCAGGGGTAGTGTAGTGTGTGCGGGGAGTAGGTGCAGGGGTAGTGTAGTGTGTGCGAGGAGTAGGTGCAGGGGTAGTGTAGTGTGTGTGGGGAGTAGGTGCAGGGGTAGTGTAGTGTGTGCGAGGAGTAGGTGCAGGGGTAGTGTAGTGTGTGGGGAGCGGGTGTAGGGTTAGCGGAAGGGTAGTGTGTGCGGGGAGCGGATGCAGGGGTAGTGTGTGTGGGGAGCGGGTGTAGGGTTAGTGGTAGTATATTATTTACATGGTTGTGGCATGTTAAAAAACCCTGAAAATGCATATTGGAAAAAACCATAGCAGTAGATGCTCATTGAGTTTAGTCATAGGATAGCATTATATAAATGTATTTTTAAAATGTTCTGGGGCAAAAGTTCCCATGTGGCTTGGACTGGCACCACTAACAGGTCTACAGATGGTGTAATGGTTAGCTTTACTGCCTTACAGCACTAACGTCATGGGTTTGATTTCCACCATGGCCCTAACTGTGTGGAGTTTGTATATTCTCGCCGTACTTGCATGGGTTTCCTACTGCCACAATCCAAATATATACTGGTATGTTAATTGGCTCGTAACACAAAAATAAACCATAGTTAGGTAGGTGGGTAGCTATGCCCTCCATGGTGCTAGCCAGACCACACTGCACAGATCACATCCCCATATCAGTAGTCACACCCCCACCATGCTGGTCCCACCCCCTGCAGCGGCACACAGTAGGCCCTTCATAAATTACAGCTCCAGGCCCATGCGGACCTTAATCTGGCACTGCACACAGACCCCAGAGTGCCCCTGGAGTGACACTGAGGAACGGAGACCAGAACACAAAACACAGCAGCACAGTGTGTGAAATTATGTGTACAACCTGATAGAAGTGCAGCGGCGCTACCGCTGGTGTGCTCCTCCCTGCAATGAACCCCTGGTACCAGTACAGAGTCTGTAACAGCGTAGGTCTCTGGAGGAGCAGCGTGCATGCAGCCTTGATGATCCGCAGCAGCAGGAAACGGCATCTTCCTGCCTCTGGTCCTGCTCCGGGAAGCCCCGCCCCTTGCAATGGCGCGCGGACAGTGACCACTGCGGGGCATGAGCCCTGAGCCAGTCTAGTCCGCGGCGGGCACCGCAGCTCATGGCCCGTGACCGCCGCGTGACATGCCGCCAAAACCGCACCGGGGAACCGCTAACCGGCACTCCGATGTTAACACTCACCGTACCTATTTTTCTTCGGCATCTGTTAGAGGGTGGCGGCTAGCTGCTGGCGTGGGCACATACACTAACGGTGTGTGAACAGCACCTCAGGTGCTCAGTGTCCTGTCAGCTGGGATTACGAACCATTATCCCTCAGGAGGTTGGTTCGGTCGCCCCTCTAAGTCCCACGAAGCAGGTAGACTGGTTGCCAACCACTACTACCTGAAAATAATAAACTAAAATACAAAAATAAAGGAAACTCTCTGGAGCGCCAGAGAAATGCACCCGGCTCCTTGGGCACATTTTTCTAAACTGAGTCTTGTAGGAGGGGCATAGAGGGGAGGAGCCAGCACACACATACACACATTAAATGTTTTTAAAGTGCCAGGCTCCAGTGGACCCAATCTATACCCCATGGTACTAAAGTACAGATCCCCAGTATCCACTAGGACGTAAGAGAAATAAAAAATATATATATATATTCGTCTATGCTGTGCCATCGATGGAGGGAAGCCATCTGGTTCTCTCCCATCGATGGCAAAAGCATTCAACATCGGTCACAAACCATCGATGATTAGGACTCATCAATGCTCGATGGCCATCCCTATACCTGGTTACTTAGAATGTACATCCAGTGCTGACCAGAACAAGCACTGCTATAGCACAGGTTCTCAAACTCGGTCCCCAGGACCCCACACAGTGCATGTTTTGCAGGTCTCCTCACAGAATCACAAGTGAAATAATTTGCTCCACCTGTGGACCTTTTAAAATGTGTCAGTTAATAATGAATACACCTGTGCACTTGCTGGGTTACCTGCAAAACATGCACTGTGTGGGGTCCTGAGGACCGAGTTTGAGAACCACGTGCGCCATAGGGAAAAGTACCAAATCCATTACTGGTACAAAGAAAGCAGTGTCCTGGTTTTGTTTATTGCAGAGGTTCCCAAACGCCATCATTACAGGCCAGGTTTTAAGGATATCCACGCTTGAGTCCAGATGGTTAAATCAAATTGACTGAGGTGCTAGTTAAGTCACCCGTGCTCAAGCATGGATATCCTTAAAACCTGGACTGTGATGGTGGAGTTTGGGAAACTCTGGCTTATAGAAAATACCTATCTATGAATATGAATGACCGCAAACCGCTACGAACCTGCTATCACAACCACACTGCAGGTGTGAGGAATGAAGAAAGTCACACAACTACACACCATACTTGCCTACATTCTATTTCTCCTCTCCGGGAGAAGCCCGGAGAGGAGACGCTGCAGGAGTATTCGGGGGGGGGGGGGGGGGGCGGACTGTGACATCGCTAAGCGATTTGCGTCATTTTAACCCCTTCTCCACCCGACGGACCCGCGAATACGGGAGATTTTCTCTCCATCCTGCTCGCATCACTAGGGTGCGAGCAGGATGCGGGAGACCTGCCCACTTTTCCGGGGGTGCGGGGGGCTACCCCAAAAAACGGGAGCCTCCCGCAGCTTCCGGGAGAGTAGGTAAGTATGCTACACACTTATATTTAGAAAGCTATCTGCAGAATTCAAAGGATGCGAGATCACATCTGTGGGTCACATTGTAACCATTATTCACTATAAAGACACTCACCACCCTGAAAGGATTATTACAATCTCTTTGAACAGTTTGCATTATAAAAAAAAAATAATAGTGGTTTGTAGCAGATAAATACATCCACAAATCCGTTTGGGTCATAATCCAGATTAAATGTAAAATCCGGCACCTAAAAAAAGTGGGCTACAAGTAGGGCACATATATACTAAATAATGTAATATAATTTTGTTTATAATCTGCTCAAACCACAGTACACAATACATCACAATCTGACAGGTTGAAACCATGTTTTTGCCATTGTCAGTGAAGGGCTAATCTGGTTTTCACTGGTGATCGCTGATAAACCCCTGGTGTGTACAGAAATAGCCATTTGGTTGGAAATGTGTAACCCTGGGATGGGGAACCTACGGCCCTCCAGCTGTTGTTGAACTACACATCCCAGCATGCCCTGCAACAGTTTTAGCATGGCCAAATAGCAAAACTGTAGCAAGGCATGCTGGTATGTGTAGTTCAACAACAGCTGGAGGGCCAAAGGTTCCCCACCCCTGGTGTAACCCCTTAGCTTCAGTAGTTTATGCATGCAAAATCTTGATTGCATGTTTAGGAAAAGCACCAGAAATCATTGCTTTGCTATGCACAGCACCAGGGGCGTTTTAACAGAGGAGAGAGCCAGTGTGCACTCCGGGTGGGCCCCCTACTCTGCACAGCGCAGTAGTCTCCGGCATTGTGCCAGAATCTACTGTGCATGCGCAGGTCTCCAGGAAACATGGCGCCCGCCATGTTCCGGAGACCAATTTGACTGCTGTGCATGTATGGCGGCTATTGTGGCTGTGATTTTTGTCGTGACTGCAGCGCCTGATGCTGTACTCCGGGAAAGTAAGTATTTAAATATAGGTGCAGTATGTGTGGTGTGGGCACCCCCTGGATCCAGGGCCAGTGTGCACCGCACACATTGCAACCATTATAGAAACGCCAATTCACAGAACAACACATATCATTTAAAACAGAGGGGCTGATGTATTAACCTGGAGAAGGTATACAGAAGTGATAAAGCAGTGATAAGTGGTGATAATGCACCAGCCAATCATTACAGATTTTAAAAATGACAGTTAAGGGGGGGACATACGGAGAGATCCGTGTTTAAAATCTAAGCAATCTGACTAGATTGCTTAGATTTTAAGCACGGATCTGTCGTGTGTATGCGGCCCCGCGCATTGCTATCGCCGGTGCTAGATTGAGCGCTGTGTGAACTGAGCGGCCCCCTGTCCACCCCCCCCCCCTCGCTCAGCACACATTGCGCTGTGCTGAGCGGGGGGAGTGATGTGTGCTGAGCGGTCTGTGTTAAGATCGCTTAGCACACATCTCTACTGGTCAGTACTGGCCTTTAGGAGCTGACTGGCTGGTGCATTATCACCTTGCACTTATCACTGCTTTATCCCTTCTCCAGGCTTAAGGCCAGTACACACGGGGGCATACACACGGATGGATCCGTGCTTCATTTCTAAGAGTACCCTCCTTTAATACATCTGCCCCATTGTTTCCTAAACTCGGCCCTCAAGGCAGCCTAACAGTCCAGGAAGGCTCCCGCTCAGCAAGGGTATGCAAAGCAGGGAGGCTCCCTGCTCTGCTACCCTGTTGCTACTATTGCTGCCGGCTGCTGCTGCGCCTGTCAAACTGCATGACAGGCAGTGGCTCCTGCACTGTGAAGACCGGCTCCCCCTCCCTGCCTCCTCCTTGCTAGAGAGAGGGAGATACAGTTGTGTGCTGCGCTCGGCACGTATTTTCAGACCGGCCACCTACAAGCGTCCATCTACAGGAACAGACTGCCTGGTGCGTATAGAGGTCACAGATGACAGGGTGTTAGCTGTGTGCTAAGAAGGTATCGATGTCGGAAAGAGAAGACAATACAAACTACACACAGATTGGCGCTTCTCGGTTGTAGCGTAAGGACGCAATTGACGTATATGGATGCACCATGCTTCTTTACCGTACATCATGCATAGAGTTGCACGGCGTGCGTGTTGCAGCGTGGTGGGTGTATATATGGTAAAAGGCGCAATCACTGAGAAACGCCATAAAGACGCACACAGACACATATTTCATACAACACATAAATTACACATAGACAAAACATGTCCAACACCAGACTTGTATTATAATGTATTTATATAATAGAGTGTAAAACCAGATATATATGTATTATTGGGATGGAAAAAGTTAATTATATCATGCTTAGTGTCAAAATGGTCAGGATGTCATGCTCGGCGTAAGTTGGGGTTCCGACAACCGAGTTTTGTCTGAAGGGACAGCTACCTGTGAGGAGAGTAAACGAGGTGGCTGAATGTAATTCCTCCTCATGGGGTGGAAGCCAAACTAAGCGTTAACGTTGGCCGGAGGGCGTAAAGAAAAGGAGGACTTTGTAGGAAGATAACTGTAGTTTTAATGAATAATCAGGCTGTACACGAATATTGGAGAAATAGGAGAAACTGGAAGAATTAGAGTCTATGGTTAAATGACTTGAAGAGTGAAGCTGAAGAACTCCAGTAAAGAAGAACTGAAGTTTTATGTGTTTTATGTGTTTTATGATTAAAAGACGAGGCTGAAGTACTTGGACTTTGAAGAAATGAAGACGTCTGCGGGAACTGCCGGTAGCACCTGGAGCTCCTCTACGACCTGGGACCCCGTGAGCGTTTCCAGTCCACGAGTGGCAACGGACTTAGCAGGACTGCAGCAGCGTTTAGGTAACCGATGTATGAGAGCAACCAGGACCAGGGAACCAGAAGTGACCTGGGAGCACAGAGCTGGAGAACATTTCACAAGGAGGTAACTTGAAGCACTGGCACTCTCCCTCTGAGCCAGCCCCCTTTTGTAAGGGGAGAACACGCAGGATTGGCTGGACACAGATTGGGAACTTCATTGGTAATACTCTGGTCTCCAACATGGCTGCCCCCAGCACAGGAGACATACTTTGCTGTTAGCACACAGCTTTAGCCAGCTTCTGTCTCTGAGACACTATACTGTGTCACCACTAGAGGACCTTACCGCAGCGATCCCCACCGCAGCGCCCGGCTCTTCAGACCCTCTGCCCCCAGCCCTTGGCAGCCGCACATCCGACCAGGAGGACCCGCTGCCAGGAGCTCCCTGCCGCTGCAGCCGCACCAACCAGCGGGACGGTAACCCGCAGGAGCACCCGCCAGAGGTAAGGCTCTGGAGCCTGACACAGGAGAATGTGGTGGGTTTGACTGGTCTTGGGGCGGAAACTCAGATGTAAACAATAGTAATCACATCTCAGGACTTAGTCATCGCCCACCGTTTGAGCCGACCAATGATCCCCAGTGTACTGAATATGTCCCACCCCTGGACCAATAGCAGAAGACCCAGCCCCAGACATGTACCTTCTCCAATACACAGTATATAAGTTCCTTACCCAGGAAGCTCAGTTGGTTGCTGATTCTAAAATAGAGGTGACTGTTCACTGAGCAAAGGGTGATGTATACTGGCTGTGACTGCTTCCCATGTAACTGTAACTCTGTAACCCTATCTTATACTTATTTATGTTATACTGAATGATATACTGTACATATGTTATTTTGTATGCATACCTTTTATTATCAGATACATATATATATCTCTGAGCGTTGGACCTCAGTATACTGTGTGTGAATACTTGCTTTCTCTTAAGGGAAACAGTGCTGTGACATTCAGCGCACTATTAGAGTATATGGGTGGTCATTCCAAGTTGATCGCTAGCTGCTTTCATTCGCAGCGCAGCGATTAGGCAAAAAAAACGGCAGTTCTGCGCATGCGTATGCGGCACAATGCGCACGCGCGTTGTACTATTACAACGAAGGATGTAGTTTCACACAAGGCCTAGCGATGCTTTTCAGTCGCACTGCTGACCGCAGAGTGATTGACAGGAAGTGGGTGTTTCTGGGTGTCAACTGACCGTTTTCAGGGAGTGAGCACTCTGGTCAGAGGAGATCTTATGACAAGGACCGGAGCACTGGAACGGAATGCTGGGGAAGGGAGCAGGACAGGAAAATAGCCCCTGGCGCCCTAACTCTGTTGTCTCACCCGTGTTGTCAGAAATCCCCTGCGAGACTATGGTTTCTTGAGCCCTTGGCAGCCGCGTTTGAAGGGCGGATTATGTCTGCCCAACTTCGATGCCCCCCGGTCTTAATGAGAGACAAAGGGAAACCCGAGACAGGGTGATAACAAGAGGCCCTCTAACTAAACAACCAGGCCAGGGGCTAAGCAAACTCAAAACTATATTATGTGCGGAGAAACCGCCAAGGAAAAGGACAACCAAAATATCCACTTGTCCAATTCTCCTACCCGGCACCGCCGAGTACCAGAGAGGACTTGTGGAAGCGGAACCCTCCGCAAATGCTCCAAACACAAAATATAAAAGGTAAAGCGGCTGAGCCGCAACACACGGCAGAGCCGCAACTCACGAACACCACTGGATATAAAACGGTGATAAGTCAGGACTCCAGGGACGAGATGGTAACTCCCGAGTACAGGACTTCTGAGGACTGGAATGACCGGATACAGCAGGACTGGAAACAGACTCTCAGCAAACAAGGGCAGCATGCAGGAAGCTATTACCGGCGTCTGTGAGAAGCCCTGGGAGTGTACTTAACAGGGAGTCCTCCAATCAGCTGTTTAGAGGCTGATTGGACTAAATGCCGTGCAGCTGCAGGTGAACGCATTAAATCCTAAAACCCAGCAACGGGGAACGCGGTCCGCCAGTGGCGTCCCCGTTGCTAGGGTCCATGCGGCTTCAGCGTGCCCGGCGTCTAGCGTTGCTAGGGAGCCGGCGGCTGTACGTGCACGGCGTCCCTAGTTGCTAGGCGCCAGGTCGCGTGGACAAGCGGACCCCGGCGCCTAACAGTACCCCCCCTTGAGGAGGGGTCAAGGAACCCCTAAAGCCAGGTTTCCGAGGAAATTCCCGAAAAAATGCCCTCTTGAGCCTCGGGGCATGAAGATCCTTATCCAGGACCCAAGACCTTTCCTCCGGACCATAGCCTCTCCAGTGAACCAGAAAATAAAGCCGGCCCCGGGACAATTTGGAATCGAGAACCTTCTCCACCAAGAACTCCTGTTGTCCCTGTACATCCACCGGAGATCTACCCTGAGAGATCCTCCGAGGAAATCTATGGAAGAAACGTATTGTTTCAACAGGGAACAATGAAACGTATTTCCAATCCTGAGAGATCTTGGTAAACGTAACCGAAAGGCAACTGGGTTAACTCTTTTAATAATAAGAAATGGCCCAATAAATTTGGGTCCCAATCTAGCCGAGGATTGTCGAAGCCTGATGTTACGAGTCGACAACCATACCCTATCTCCCACCTTAAAAGTGCAAGGACGTCGGAGCCTGTCAGAAAATTTCTTCTCTCGAAAGGCCGCTTTTCTGAGAGCAAGGTGCACTTTTTTCCAAATGGCTCTGAGATGGGAGGTTAAGGTTAGCGAGGAGACTGAGGAATGATGAAAAAAAGAATTAGCTCTGGGGTGAAAACCAAAAACTGAAAAGAATGGAGACTCTTTAGTGGAGGAATGACAAGAATTATTGTAAGCAAACTCCGCCAACAGAAGAAACTCGGACCAATCATTCTGGAGTTTGGCAGAATACAAGCGCAAATACTGTTTTAATGATTGGTTAACTCGCTCGGTTTGCCCGTTGGATTGTGGGTGGTAACCGGATGTTAACGACAATTTCATCTTTAATGAGGCACAAAAACATTTCCAGAATTGTGCGATGAATTGTGGACCCCGATCAGAAACAATATCAGTAGGCAACCCATGAAGTCTGAAAACATGGCGGAGAAACAAAACTGCCAACCCTTGGGCAGAAGGCAATCGGGGGAGAGCAATAAAATGAGCCATCTTGCTAAAACGGTCCACTACCACCCATATGACTCGGAATCCGGCTGAAAGGGGAAGGTCAACCACAAAATCCATGGAAATATGGGACCATGGCCTGAGAGGAACATTTAAGGGCATAAGTTGCCTGATAGGCAAGGAACGGGGAACCTTATGCTGTGCACAAACCTGACATGAATAAACAAACTCCTTAACGTCTTTAGAAAGACCAGGCCACCATACTGAGCGAGAGACTAACTCCAAAGTCTTAGAGATTCCCGGATGCCCGGAAACTTTGTTATCATGGAATTCCGTTAAAACAGTAGCTCTCAAAAACTCAGGGACGTAAAGACGACCAGCAGGAGTATTTCCAGGAGCTTGGTGTTGAAGCTGTTTTAACTGGGTAAATAAATCTTGTGTGAGGCCTGCCCAGATGACCGAAGATGGAAGTATGGGAGTAACAGGACTGTTATTGTGAACCGGAAGAAAGCTGCGTGACAGGGCATCAGCCTTAGTATTCTTGGAACCAGGCCTGAAAGTGATTATAAATTTGAAACGAGTAAAAAATAAAGCCCAACGTGCCTGCCGGGCATTAAGCCGTTTAGCCGATTCGATGTATTGCAGGTTTTTATGGTCAGTCAATACTGAAATAGTATGTTTTGCTCCCTCCAGCCAATGCCTCCACTCCTCGAAAGCCCACTTTACCGCCAGTAGCTCCCGATTACCAACGTCATAGTTGGATTCAGCGGAGGAGAATTTCCTGGACATAAAGGCACAAGGATGTAACTCCAGAGACTCCGGATCCTTTTGAGAAAGGATAGCCCCCACTCCAACCTCCGAGGCATCAACCTCCACAACAAAGGGCAATTCCGGATTGGGATGTCTGAGGACTGGAGCCGAGACAAAGGCTTGTTTCAAGGCCCGGAAGGACAACTCAGCTTCACGCGACCAGTTGGTAGGATCCGCTCCTTTCTTTGTCAGAGCTACAATGGGAGCAACCAGGTCAGAAAAAGAATGAATGAACCTCCTATAATAATTCGCAAACCCTAAAAAGCGCTGAATTGCTTTTAAATTGGTGGGTTGCGCCCAACTAAGGATGGCCTGGAGCTTCTTTGGTTCCATGGAAAATCCCCGAGGGGAAATAATGTACCCTAAAAAAGATACTTCCGTGACATGAAACTCACACTTCTCCAGCTTGGCATATAAATGATTCTCACGTAACTTTTGAAGAACCAGACGCACCTGGGTCACATGTTGTTCCATTGATTCAGAATAAATCAGGATGTCGTCTAAGTAAACGACCACGAATTTCCCTAGGAAGTCACGGAGCACATCGTTAATGAGGTCTTGAAAAACTGCTGGAGCATTAGACAAGCAGAACGGCATCACCAGGTACTCGTAGTGACCCGACTGAGTACTGAAGGCCGTTTTCCACTCATCTCCAGATTTAATTCGGATGAGGTTGTACGCTCCTCTAAGGTCAATTTTAGAAAAAATAACAGCAGAACGTAACTGATCAAAGAGTACAGAAATCAACGGCAAAGGATAGGTGTTTTTAACTGAGATCTTATTCAGGGCTCTAAAATCAATGCAAGGTCTAAGCGAGCCATCCTTTTTCTCCACAAAGAAGAAGCCTGCACTTAAAGGAGATTTTTATGGTCTAATAAATCCTTTCTCAAGGCTCTCCTTTACATAATCATTCATAGCCGCAGTTTCTGGCCCGGATAATGCATATAATCTTCCCTTTGGCAATGCAGCACCAGGAATTAACTCAATAGCACAATCATAAGGCCGATGGGGAGGCAGAATGTCCGCATTGCCTTTGGAGAAAACATCAGCAAACTCCTGGTATTCCACCGGAATGGGTTCTGGAATGATAGCTGCTACTCTGACTGGAAACGTGATACATTCCTTATCACAAAAAGTACCCCATTGTGAAATCTCCCCCGACCGCCAATCAATGGTGGGATTATGAAAGGCCAGCCAAGGGTGACCCAGAACAACTGGAACTGCTGGGCAATGTAAGAAAGAACTCGATTTTCTCGGAATGTAGAGCTCCTACTGTAAGTAGTACAGGGGGTGTACGGAGAGAAATAATCCCATTAGACAGCGGACTCCCATCTAAGCCATGCATGGTGACACACCTACCCAAAGGTAACTGAGGAATGCCTAAGGCCTTAGCCCAAGTTAAATCCATAAAGTTTCCTGCAGCTCCACTGTCAACAAAAGCCGACACAGAAGAACTGAGGCTGCCAAAGGAAACTTTAACTGGGACTAAAAGGGAGTTATTCGAGGAGATAAGCTGCAGACCTAGGTGAACCCCCTCACAATTCACCTGGTCAAAGCGTTTCCCGACTTGTTCGGACAATTACGAGCAAAATGTCCCTTACCCCCACAGTACAGACAAAGACCAGAATTTTGCCTTCTGGCTCTGTCTTCAGGAGACAGCCGGGAGAGACCCATCTGCATGGGCTCCTCTACGTCTTCAGGAATGGAATATACACACGGAGTTGACCTTACAGGTGCTCCTTTTTCAGCCCTCCGCTCTCTGAGACGACGATCAATCTTAATAGAAAGCTCCATGAGTTTATCGAGAGTCTCAGGAGCGGGGTACTGAAGGAGACTGTCTTTTATAGATTCTGATAAGCCGAGGCGAAACTGACTGCGCAGGGCTGGGTCATTCCAGCCACAGTCGTTCGACCAACGGCGAAACTCCGTACAATAAACCTCCGCAGGATTTCTACCCTGTCTGAGAGCGCGCAACTGACTTTCAGCGGACGCCTCTCTATCAGGGTCATCATACAAGAGCCCTAAAGACTCAAAAAAAGCGTCAACTGACAACAATGCCGGATCCTCTGCTCTTAAACCAAATGCCAAGGTCTGAGGATCCCCCTGGAGCAAAGAAATAATAATCCCGACCCGCTGAGATTCAGTACCCGAGGAAGTCGGTCTTAAACGAAAATAAAGTTTACAGGATTCTTTAAAATTAAAAAACTCTTTTCTATTACCAGAAAAACGGTCAGGCAAATGCATCTTTGGTTCAGGGACTACCCTTGGGGAAGCTCGCAAAAGATCTTCCTGCGACTTCACCCGAAGAGAAAGATCCTGAACCATCTGAGTAAGTTCTTGAATCTGGCTGACTAAGAGCTGACCAGGATTTGGCCCTAAACCTGTTGGATTCATGAGGCCGATAAACTCTCACAAAACTGAATGAGAAAAAATTAAACCCCGTTTAATTTTAAGTTTTGGTTTGGCCGGTAATAATGTTATGATTCCAGCACTCTGGTCAGAGGAGATCTTATGACAAGGACCAGAGCACTGGAACGGAATGCTGGGGAAGGAAGCAGGACAGGAAAATAGCCCCTGGCGCCCTAACTCTGTTGTCTCACCTGTGTTGTCAGAAATCCCCTGCGAGACTATGGTTTCTTGAGCCCTTGGCAGCCGCGTTTGAAGGGCGGATTATGTCTGCCCAACTTCGATGCCCCCCGGTCTTAATGAGAGACAAAGGGAAACCCGAGACAGGGTGATAACAAGAGGCCCTCTAACTAAACAACCAGGCCAGGGGCTAAGCAAACTCAAAACTATAAATATGTGCGGAGAAACCGCCAAGGAAAAGGACAACCAAAATATCCACTTGTCCAATTCTCCTACCCGGCACCGCCGAGTACCAGAGAGGACTTGTGGAAGCGGAACCCTCCGCAAATGCTCCAAACACAAAATATAAAAGGTAAAGCGGCTGAGCCGCAACACACGGCAGAGCCGCAACTCACGAACACCACTGGATATAAAACGGTGATAAGTCAGGACTCCAGGGACGAGATGGTAACTCCCGAGTACAGGACTTCTGAGGACTGGAATGACCGGATACAGCAGGACTGGAAACAGACTCTCAGCAAACAAAGGCAGCATGCAGGAAGCTATTACCGGCGTCTGTGAGAAGCCCTGGGAGTGTACTTAACAGGGAGTCCTCCAATCAGCTGTTTAGAGGCTGATTGGACTAAATGCCGTGCAGCTGCCTTGCTGCACGGCCAGAGAACAGGTGAACGCATTAAATCCTAAAACCCAGCAACGGGGAACGCGGTCCGCCAGTGGCGTCCCCGTTGCTAGGGTCCGTGCGGCTTCAGCGCGCCCGGCGTCTAGCGTTGCTAGGGAGCCGGCGGCTGTACGTGCACGACGTCCCTAGTTGCTAGGCGCCGGGTCGCGTGGACAAGCGGACTCCGGCGCCTAACAGAGTGAAAAAACGCAGGCGTGCCAGATAAAAACGCAGGCATGACTGGTGAAACGTAGGCGTGGCTGGCCAAACGCAGGGCGTGTTTATGATGTCAAAACAGGAACTAAATAGTCTGCAGTGATCGCAAGCTAGGAGTAGGTCTGGAGCTACTCTGAAGCTGCACAAAATTATTTTGTAGCCGCTGTGCGATCCTTTCGTTCGTACTTCTGCTAAACTAAGATACACTCCCAGAGGGCGGCGGCTTAGCGTTTGCACGGCTGCTAAAAGCAGCTAGCGAGCGAACAACTCGGAATGAGGGCCATGGTAATAAGATGCGCCTTACGTCCGCAGTATATATTAACGCTGGCATTGTAAATGTTTATTTAAAATAATGGAAATTCACAAAGGAGAGTGTGTGTCTGTGGAGCAGATGGGGTGGGTCCGCAAACAGGTTGTGTAAAAGTGGCCTGTCAGCAGGGCCGTAACTAGCTATGAGCCAGCGGTTTCTGGCACACTGCGCAAAAGCACTGTGAAGGCAGGACTGCCGGCAGAACCGGCAGGGCCACCACCACCGCCGCTAGCTGCAGCGCTGCCCGTGGTGAGCCTCGGTCCACCTAGCCAGGAAGTCACTGGTGTGGATGAGGATCACTGGGTTGTCTCCATTTCCCTCCCATGCCGGCCGCAAACCAAGCATCTCTGTACGCTGGAAGGCTGCTACCAGGTAGGGGGAGAAAGGTGCCGACCGCCGCCACTACTGTTAAAGAGGAGCGGCAGGGTTGCAACTCATTGCTGCCGCTATCCTGTGGAGAGAAGAGTGGAACACAGCCGCCACGCCACCAGTTCCCTGAAGGAAAGGAGGAAGAGACGGTGCTAATGTGTGTGGTCGGTGAAGGGAGACTACCACTGCTGCGAGGCTGGCGACGGCTGTGGTATGTCTGCGTGGGGCGAAGGGGGATGTGCCAGCCGTTGTTCTATATGTCTGCGGGGGAAGAGGAGGATTGCTGCTGTGTGTCTCGAGCTGGTATGTTGGGCGCAGGCTGCTGTGTGGAGCAGGGGAGGGGGGTTTGAATGGCTGCAGTCTAACGGGGGTGCGTGTGTGTGGGGTGTCTCTCTGGCTGCAGCTTCTGTATACTAAGGGGGGGTAGAGTAGTATGGCTGCTGTGTGTGGTGGTGGGGGGTACTTACTGTTACTGTGTGGTGGGGTGGTTTGCTCCCTATATTTCTCCCTCTTCCTCTTAGCCTCCAAATTCATATATATATATATATATATATATATATAAAAATATATAAAAATAATGGTTTTCTTTCGGGGCGCCTATTCTCAGTGCCGTAACTACGTGTGTGCCAGGTGTGCCGCACTGAGGGAGGAGGAGGAGAGGGAGCAGCGGAGAAGGAGGAGGAGGAGGGAGGGGGAGGAGGGAGCAGCAGCAGCGCTATGTCATTGGTAGCGGCGCCGCTGCAGCAGTCCCTCTCCTTCCGCATTGGCTGGCCCGGCGCTCCTGCAAATGCTGGGAAGCGCTTCCCTGATCCCAGCATTCACAGCGGCGGCGGGCAGCGAATGCTGAACGAGAGGTACAGCTGCGTGTGGCGCCGCCGGTAATTACAGTGTGCTGCTGCGGCTCCTTCCTCCCCCTCCCTCCTCCTCCTTCTCCCCTGCCACCCGGAGCTGCCAGCACCAAGGAGCCTGACTGCCTGAGAGGTGGTAAGTATCATCTATTCTATTATTTTTATCTTTCTATCTGTCTATCTATCTATCTATCTATCTATCTATCTATCTATGTATCGTGTAAAATGGGGACTCTGCTGTAATGTGTAAAAAAAGGGGACGCAGTCTGCTGTAATGTGTAAAAAAGGGGACGCTGTCTGCCGTAATGTGTAAAAAGGGGGGTGCTGTCTGCCGTAATGTGTAAAAAGGGGGATGCAGTCTGCCGTAATGTGTAAAAAAGGGGACACTGTCTGCCGTAATGTGTAAAAAGGGGACGCTGTCTGCAGTAATGTGTAAAAAGGGGGACTATCCTCCGTAATGTGTAAAAAGGGGGACTGGCTGCCATAATGTGTAAAAAGGGGACTCTGTCTGCTGTAATGTGTAAAAAAGGGGACGCAGTCTGCCGTAATGTGTAAAAAGGGGGACACTGCCGTAATGTGTAAAAAAGGGACGCTATCTGTCGTAATGTGTAAAAAGGGAGACGCTGTCTGCCGTAATGTGTAAAAAGGGGGAAGCTGTCTGCCGTAATGTGTAAAAAAGGGGGCGCTGTCTGCCTTAATTTGTAAAAAGGGGATGCTGTCTGCTGTAATGTGTAATAAGGGGGATGCTGTCTGCCGTAATGTGCAAAAAGGGGGGGGGGCGCTGTCTGCCGTAATGTGTAAAAAAGGGGGCGCTGTCTAACTTAATGTGTAAAAAGGGGGCGCTGTCTGCCGTAATGTGTAAAAAGGGGGACGCTGTCTACCGTAATGTGTAAAAAGGGGGACGCTGTCTGCCGTAATGTGTAAAAAGGGGGACGCTGTCTGCTGTAATGTGTAAAAGGGGGACTGGCTGCTGTAAATGTGTAAAAGGGGACGCTGTCTGCCGTAATGTGTAAAAAGGGGAATATGTCTGCCATAATGTGTAAGAGGGGCTGTACCTGGTGTAGTGGCGCTACTGTGCGGCGTAATTTGAATGTGAATTGGTATTATTTTGTAGCCACACCCCTATATTTTTTGCGCACTGCCCCTTTTTTACATGGGGGGGGGGGCGCCGATGCCCTATCTTGCACACAGCACTTTAATGTCTAGTTATGGGACTGCCTATTCTTATAGCATTCTACAGGTTAATACCTTTGTCTTTCTGTCACCATCCTTTCCTGACATTCTCTCACTCCCGCTTGCTCCGTCCTCTCTATTTGACACCCTTTCTCTCTCTCTCTTCCTGATGCCCTCTGTCTTTCTCTCTCCCCTTTCTCATCCCTTTCTCTCTCTCTGTCTCCCTGACAGCCTCTCTCTCCCTGACACTCTCCTCTCTCGCTCTCCCGTCTTTTTCCCCTCACTCTCACTCCTCTCTTTCTCCCCGATACCCTCTCCCTGACACCCTCTTTGTCTCTTTCCCCTCGCTGTCTCTCTTGCTCCCCTAAGTAGCATTGGAGGTAGTGACAGTGGGGAGGGGAAGGAGGGGGGGGGGGGACGTGGAGGGTTTCAGAGTCAATTTGGTAGGGGCACCAGCCAAAATCTTGCCTAAGGCACCAAATTGGCTGGGGCCTGCTCAGTGTAGATTGTCAGGTGACTTCCTTAACCCCGCCCACTCAGTCCCTACAGCAGAGAGAAAGTGTGTGCTTCCCATGCGCTCTGTACCCCTCCCCCTACCATCCTGCCTGGCGCCTCTGGTCTTGTCTGGAGAGGGACTTTCCAAGTATAATACTTTCTCTCTCTCTCTGCCTTATGTGTAAAAAAGGGCGACTCTGCCTGCCGTAATGTGGAAAAAGGGGGACTCCGCTGCCTTTTGTGTAAAAGGGGTACTCTGCTGCCACAATGTGTAAAAAGGGGGTTTCTACCTGCCATAATGTGTAAAAGGGAACTCTACCTGATCCCCGCAGCTAGAATGCCAGCGGGGGCGGGGGCAAGCACCTCAAAGCCCCTTGCGGGCTTGGTGGCTCACCTGCCATAGGTTCTGCTCCAACTCTGTGGGTGTTGTGGACACCCATGAGTGGGAATAGGCTTTGTGGGTCGGCATTACAGCTGCCGGCATTCTGAGTGGTTGGGATTCTGGCGACGGCATACTGACCGCCGGGATATGAACTACATCCTCTCTACCTGCCTAATGTGTAAAAGGGGACACTACGTGCTGTACTGTTTAAAAGGGGACTCTGCCTGCCATAATGTGTAAAAGGGAACTCTGTGGCCACGCCCCTTCCTGGTGAAACCACGCCCCTGTTTTATATATGGGGGAGGGGCGCCGATGCTGTTTCTTGCACACAGCGCTAAAATGTCTAGTTACGGCACTTCCTGACAGCCTACGGGTACAGTTTCTTATCATCGTGCACCGCCCTGGTGCTATTAATTGTAGCCTAACGTAAATAAGGGGCACTACTGTGTGTCGTAAAATGAATAAGGGACACTACTATGTGGTGTGATGTGAATAAGTTTGTGCTATTGTGTGGCGTAATTTAAAATGTGGGCACTATTGTGTGGTCACACCCGTTCCTCGTGAGATCACACCGTTCAGTGCGTGCTGTCCCTTTGTAGAGTATGGGAGGGAGGGCGCAAATTTATAGTTTGTAGGGGGCGGCACCAGCGATGAACGATGCGCTGCCCCACGCTCGTTCATCGCTGGTGCCCCGTTGGCTGTGCATGCAGGCCATATTTGCCTGCACTTCTATGGAGCTGGGTGACGGGGGGAGTGAAGAAACTTCACTGCCCCCCCGCCGCCGGGTCTCCCGTATCCGACGTCGGGCAGCTCGGCGGCGGATCGACAAATGTGTAGGGCCCTTTAGAGATGAGATAATCTTCAAGTGCCGGCTCTTCCTATGCTGTAAACGGCTCCTGGGTCCTTCTCGGGAAAATCCCTGCTTGCTAGAAGGGCTGGATTCCTAGGTTACTGGACCCGGGTTGAGTCATTTCCACTGACAAAAATCCTGGGTTCAGGCGCAATAACCGGGGATTTTCTTGTCAGTGGAAAAGAGGTATATGGGGAGCTGTACTAAGCAGTGATAAAAGTGAAGAAGTGAGCCAGTGGTGAAGTTGCCCGTGGCAACCAATCAGCATTGACGTAACATTTATAATTAACATACTATAAAAGTATACAGAGCAGCTGATTGGTTGCCATAGCAACTTCTCCACTGGCTCACTTCTCCACTTTTATCACTGCTTAGTACATCTCCCCCTTAGTGGGGAAAGTGGGTGAGCCATTGGTGAATACCTACACGCCTACTGCTATCATTGGCCCTCATTCCGAGTTGTTCGCTCGCTAGCTGCTTTTAGCAGCATTGCACACGCTAAGACGCCGCCCTCTGGGAGTGTATTTTAGCATAGCAGAATTGCGAACAAAAGATTAGCAGAATTGCGAATAGAAAATTCTTAGCAGTTTCTGAGTAGCTCGAGACTTACTCAGCCACTGCGATCAGTTCAGTCAGTTTCGTTCCTGGTTTGACGTCACAAACACACCCAGCGTTCGGCCAGACACTCCCCCGTTTCTCCAGCCACTCCCGCGTTTTTCCTTGAAACGCCTGCGTTTTTTCGCACACTCCCAGAATACGGTCAGTTTCCGTCCAGAAACACCCACTTTCTGTCAATCAGTGGCGGATAGAGACAGGGGCGAAATGGGCGAACGCCCCCCCCCCCCCTACACTGCACTGCACCGGGATAAATGGCCGGGGCCGGGTTTTCAGTACTTCTGAATTCCGCCCGCCCCGGCGCCAGCGACGATCATCACCTGCTGCGAGCAGCGGCTGAGCGGCAGGCAGCCAGCACTAACACTGCCGGCCGGGCCGCGGCGCGCCTACTGCGAGTCTGAGGGTGAGACAGTGTGTGCTGCCTGTCAGTCAGCGACGACGCCGCGTAAGTGCAGGGGCCGGAGATAGAGACTGACGGAGCAAGCAGCTGCAACTTATGTTTTACTAACTACTCACTGTCATCACTGTGTGTGTGTCAGCGTCTCCTCCTTTCCCCCGTCCCAGTGGCTCCTCCTCCTATGATGCCTCTGCGCAATGACACACACTGTCATGCGAAGTAGGCTTTAGTGGACGCCGAGAAAGCATTCAGGGGCAGGCTGGTGCCATTTTGCAGCAGAGGAGGAGCGGGCACGGACTCCATGGAGAGAGCTTAGCTAAAGCGATTAATGGTGTGTAAGTGTCTGGTCAGCTCTCTAGATCTGCTGTAACCTGTAAGTCTCTCATTGAGTGCTCCCTCTCTGGTCTGGTGCAAATTTTGTGCACCAAAAAACATTGGTAATCCACAGCACTGTTTACTAGCATGTCTGAGTCTGAATTGAAATTGTACTGTGTGTGTGTGTGCGTGTGCGTGTGCGTGTGCGTGTGCGTGTGCGTGTGCGTGTGTGTGTGTGTGTGTGTGTGTGTGTAGCAATGTTCTGTGCGTGGGGCCAGAGCCGGATTAAGGGGGGGGGGCCCTGCCACACCACAGATCGGATCTCTCTGCACATCAGAGCGGCAGGGTGCAGGGTATCTGCGTCCCCTGCAGAGTACAGAGGTGACCTGTCAGTAAGCGGCGGGTGTCCGGTGCAGGGACCAGGTGTTTCCCTGCACCAGACTGGAAGTGGCGACGGGCAGCGGCGCTTCAAACATGGCGCCGTTTTGGCAGCCAATCTGAAGCGCTGGCAGCGGGAGTTCAAACCCGGTGCCGTCCACGAGCCAATCACGGCTCGCGGGGCGCCGGCCAATCAGAAGATGGCGCGGCGAGCCAATCGGTGCTCGCCGCGTCATAGGCCCCGCCCCCGGCATCTGAAGTCAGACGCCGGGCGGGAGCCAAAGAAGACGACCGCGCGGAAGAGCGCAGAAGACACCGGGCGGGAGCCGAAGAGGGAGGCCGCGCTGAAGTGCAGTGAAGAGCCGGACGGAGGGAGAAGAGCTCCGGTGGCCGCTGAAGAGGCCGGAAGACGCCGTGCTCCTGATGGAAGATGATGGAAGATGACCCGGACCAGGTGAGGCAGATCTCACCCCCCCCCCCCCCCCCCCATCCTTTCCTCCCTAGACCTTCAGGGATCGGGCACTAGGCCCATGGCCATTTATAGTCGGGCCCTCCCGGCCCAAGGGCGCATGGTGGGCATACGGCCCCGTTAATAGGTGTGCCCCCCACCCGTCCACCCCTCTCTTCAATAGGGGCCCCACTGTCTAAAGTACCCCGGGCCCCCCATGGTCTTAATCCGGCTCTGTGTGGGGCTGCAGGACAGTTACATGATCACTTTGGGGTCTTAGTTTCAATTTTGTGGGGTATTCAGCTAGGAGCGGGCTCATGGGTAATTACCTTACTGTGTGTGTTTTGGGAAGGGGTCGGGAAGCTGAGGGGGGATGTGCTTATCCACACCAAAATCCCTATACCATTATCATAACTTTCTCTAACCTCATTATGAGACACAACCCAACTAAAAGTCTCCGCTTCATCTGTGATCAAACCTCTCACCACAGGGGCAGATTTTTAGGGATCAGGCCACCTGTATGCAATATTATTGCTACCTCCCCTCTCCGCCATTTTATTTATTATTAGATTATACTTTAAGCCCTAAATTGTCAATAGTCAGTATAATATAATAATAAGCCTTTGTTTTTTTATATTATGTAGTCTATACACCTAGGGCATCCCCTCCACACACTCTCACTCACAGCTCAAACTAACCTCACACAGCCCCCCGTGCAGCTCCCACTGCCCTCCTCAAATCGTCCCTTT